>NC_034411.1:79845469-80068956 GCF_002078875.1 Numida meleagris | reverse complement strand
CCCCCCGCATTCCAGATTTATAGGGCCAGTGTTTAACTGCATACTGTTGCTTTCCAGCAGAGGTTCTGCTCTGACACTCACAAATTGCAAACTGCTACTCTGAAGCTTTTAAAACCTGTCTTTTTATACTTCTGTACTGCTGTAGCATTTACAAATTAGTAAATAAAATACATGCAAATTTCTAGAAAACTACCGGTCTGGGATTTTCCAAGAGAGCATGATGTGAAATTAATAGAAGAGTAAATTTGCAGGTGAAACCATATTTGTATACAGTCATACCATGTTCTAGGCAAAGGAGTAGTTGCTTCTAAAATTAAGCTTTACAGCATGTATGCAGTCTTATGGATAAACTATGGTGTGCTCTTCATATTTCATATTGTGCATGATATTCAAGTAAATATTTTGCTTCTATAATTTCTCACAATTTTAAGCTGAATAAGTAACACCATTTTCATATGATTGAATCTTAATAGCCTATCCAATATTCTACGTATGTATTTCACAAAATTTGTATATATTAAATAAGTAGCATTATTTGTCTGTTGTCTCTAATTTTCATGAAATTACAATACCCTACCATGCCTTTCATGTCTTCTAGTTAAAATTCTGCCTTTGACAGTATACTGTGAAAGTTTGAAGGAGGTTTTGGGTTTTGGTGACATAATTCTAGTGTAACACTGGTGTTTTATGCAGATGCTTGAATCTTACAGAGCTACATGAGGAGAGAGTGATAGCATCAATTAAGACATAAGGAAAAACAGAATTTGAAATCCCATTGAAAAAAAGATCAAAAATGCTTGTAAGGTTGTTTTGTTTACTGTAAGTTTAAATAAGGAATTGTAGGTGGTGTGAATTTTGCACTGAAAGAGCATGCAAATCAGTTTGAACTTTCTTGGCAGGTTGATGTGGGTAATGGGGATTATCATTACTGGGAACGCTGTTAGGGAAATATGCATTTCAAAAACAAAACGAAAAGCAATTAAAGAGAAATACTATTCATCTAAAGACTGAATCCTGAGGCATGGCAATTTGTAAGGTAATTACCTTTTAACAAAAGACGGTTGTGTTAAAATCAGAACAAAAATATTTCCTGTAGAGTCTTTCATGTGTGCCTGCCTTAAATATTTTAGAGATGCTTGTCAGCACATTATTTAAACACTAAACAGCAATTAGAGATACCCTCTGTTATCCTACTGTGTGCTTACTGATATGATGCCTGTTGTTGGTTTTGTACATTTCAGTGTTCCACATAGTAGTTATTCATATGCTTGTAGAACATCCAGTTAAAAGTCTTTGGTTTTTTTTGAAGTAAAAAGCCCTATTATCCAAACATGCTTGAAGCATTCTGAAAAAAAGTTTGTGTTGTGCTTAGGACAAGAACACAGCAGTGAATAGACTGAATAGGCATTTATCAGAGGAAAAGCAACATGTCAGGAACAGAGTTCACTGTTAGAGTTGATCTTCGTACGATGAGAAGGAGGTAGTATCGCTATTGAGGAAGCAATTCAGTCATTCTTGAAAGATATTTACTATAGTCTCTGACTCAGAGGCTGGGTAAAATGTTGATTTTACACCTGATGATGTATTAGAAGAGAATATTTTCAACTAGGATGGTGAATTTATTCGCTGAAAAAGTCAATTTTTCAACGTTACCTTAGCAACCATACAGAATTTACTGTATGCTGATCACTTGAACGGTAGAGTTTCCAGTCAGTCAATTTAGAAATTCTTTTGCTGAAAAGTATTGCTTTTAATTAAGTGACTTGATTTCGATAATACAGTTCTTAGGACAAATATGTTGTTGCTCTAAACCATTTGCAGTATTTTTAACATTTCTTCTATATGTAGCCAAAGTGAGCACAAAAAATAATTAAAAATTCTGTGGACTTAGATGTCTGTATTTAGTTTTCTGCTGCCTTGTTCTTTAGTCTCTTATCTCTACATGGGCCAACCCCTTCCATTTCCAGAATTCAAGATAACAAATCACGGGTTGCATTGAAATGCAGTGAGTAAAGAGACACTAAAACAGTAGGGAGCATTTTAAAGTAACGCACCTTAATTCTGATATTTTTGGGATGGAAAATGCCAAATACTGGAAATATGAATATTGTGCTATTTACAGTCTTGTCTCTGTCATCATTTGGTTGATTGTGTCACCTAATCGTAAAATAACAGGGTTTGTGAGCTGAATCTGTTATCGCAGGGCTTTGTTTTGATTACTGTTTAATGCAGATGTTCTTTTCCAAGTTTTCTCATACTGAAATATTTCTAAGTTCACCATTACGTTTTCATCAGAAATAAAGCATGGAGAACTTTCTTTTGCTCCAGACTGCTGGGCTGTATTTTATAAGGATATTGTTTTCACTTCCACACTTCTTACTTTGTTCATACTGTAGCTCAGTAGATCTGAAATTTAAAACCCTGAAAGTATGAAGAATTTTGACAGGAAACTTTCAAACTCTACTGTTCATTTACCAGAATCACAGAAATACTTCATTAGGCTGCTGGGAGGTTACTGTGCTTTTACTTGAACCATATTTTTCTGTTTTCTTTAGGGGAAAAGTCTTAGTGCTTCCTCTCATCTCTATTACAAACCAAACATATCTTCTAGATTAAAGCACTAACAAAAGCACTGGATTAGTTCACTACTAAAACAAGCAGTCCCAGGATTGTCTGTCTCTGGAAACATGTAAATCGTACTCAGACATTTTCTAACAGTCGTGCTGCACTTCGGAGAGGAGGTATTTTTATCTGTGCCACGTGGGATATCAACTTATGTTAGTTCTGTGGCCTCTTAGCCCACAAATCTGTATTTTCCTGCCACGAATTCAGGCTGCACATGTACCTGCCTATGCCAGCAGCCTTTTGCAAGGAACGGAGGAATACTGAAACTATTCACTGAGATGATGTGTTGGTTGGTGATAGACTGTTTTAATATACATACATGTTCTTTGCCTGTTCCTCACTGCTCTAAAGAATTTGTAGGCGCTTTGGTTCCATTCATCTGCATAAGGAGGGGACAGCTCATGGAAAGGTTCCTGCTGGAAATGGGTGGGCAGACTTGATTGTTCTGTCCTTGGTACTCGTTAAGTATGGAAATGATTGCAGTATGGCAGCTGGGCTGTAAATGCTGCAGCAAGCACTGCCTCTGCTTTGCCTGAAAGGCAGCATTAGCATAGCTTTAGCAGGCCGTGTTTGTTTTGATCTCCTCCTTGTTTTCCAGAAAAAAAAATGCACGTGAAAGAAGTACCAGCTTTTAGCACTTGATATTTTCCTGAAATTTGAAATAGGCAGAGACACCTCACTAACATACAAATTACAACTGCTGAATAGTAGAAGTTTGCCAAGGTATGGAAAAATTTCAAGAAAAAAAAAAAGAAAAAAAACTCTTACCAAATGGTGGATTGAGAAGGTTTGGGCAGGATGATTTTATGTTAAAATAACCATCTAATAGATATGTCACTTTCATCCCTTTTTTAAATATCAAAACTGTTGTATAAGCACTCATATTTCCAGATTGATTCAAATTTGTATGAGTGTTTTTGAAATCTGTTTGTATTTTATATTCTTCATATAGTATTTGTAGTTATTTGTTGTTATATACATTTAAGTTTAGTGTCTTCATAGGACTAGAAACCTTAGTTTCCATACTAGTTTCCATGAACATACTCCACATCTTTTCACCTTAAAATATATTTACATTTGTAGAGTGTGTATTGTCTTCACTGTGTAGGTGCTTTGAGGCATAAATGGAGTAAAAGTTACTTGCCTTCACTCAGAAGGCAGTATCAGTCTTATGATGCTGGTCCTTATACTGAGTTTTTAAATCCCCAGCATCCGCAAATGTCACCAGAACTGCAACACTCACTTTGGTTAGCTGTTAGCTTTCATTTAACTGGAACTTTATGAGAATACTCTCTGTCCTTACAGGACAGCTAAGCACTGATCATGTAATTCTCCTGTGCTTTGGCCCTCCTTTTTGCTGTTCTTATATCTGTCTTTTTGCATTTCCATCTCCTCCCAAATAACCCACCCCTAATTATATTTTCCTTATTGGTACTTACTTTGCTATATCTGCACCCAAATTTGGTGTTGCTGATGCTACAATCCAGATATCTGAGTGTTAACATTTGGATTGCTGACACAGTTGCTCATTTGTCCTTTTTACAGGATTGCTCTCTCCCCAAGGTCCCCAGTGCTCCCCTTCAGCTGTCTGTGATGTAGGTAGTTCCTTATCTTACTTCTTCGCCTAAAATCTGGCCATCCGTGACTTGTGTCAGTTTCTGCTCTTGCTACCTCTCATATCCCACAATTTGTTACGTGATATCCAGAAGTTTCCATGTCAGTTTTGGTTACTGTAACCTTGAGCCAAAGGGCTGAGTGGTCATTTGCCTTAAGAACTACAAGGAACAGCATCAGCAGGCTGGCACATGTTATCCTCTGCAAGGATGTTTTTCTGTTATTTCTGAAGTAGTAGTTTCAGCTGCTGATTTCCTGAATGCAAGTGTCTGTTGCATACAAAATAAAAACATTGCAGTCTTTACCTTCCCCTTCCAAATCTCATTTCCTACATGGAACTCACCCAGCTGAAAGCTACCTTGATGTGGAATAAATGTTAGATTTCAGCTCTGTGTTTTATTCAGAATGCAACTCTGTGAGCTAGCGGTGGTACAAAGCAGAGAGCACATGGCTATCAGCTCAGCAGACACGTGGAGCAGCTCACTCCTGAGAACAGCTGGGTTCTGCTCACTTGGATTGCTGCTCGTAGTAACTCATAGAATCACACAGAATATCCCTAGTTGAAAGGGATCAACAGCAGTCAAGTCCAATTCCTGACTCCACACAGGACCCCCCCCAAAATTCAAGCTTTATGTCTGAAAGCCTTGTCCGAACACCTCTTGAACTCTGGCAGTTTGGGGCTGTGCCCACTGGCCTGCTGAGCCCAGCCACTCCTGGGCCACTTGGAAGACTGTCAGTAAGACTGTCAGTTTTGTAGAAATCAATGTATGGGAAAAACGTAACACTGTTTACCTTAATCATTTTAATTAGCACTGTCTTGGGGGAAAAAAAAAAACGTATGTTGGAAAGAGGGAGAAATGCTTGTAGTTAGAAGGATAGTGGCAACTGTTAAGTGAGGAAAGAGGAAAGCTTTAAACTGTAGTAGCCAAAATGTTGGAAATAACTTTTAGAGAACTAAAATTACTCATCTAAAACTTGTAACATTTAAAGATGTTGGGTAATTACCTCAATTTTGCATCACTAGAAATGTGCACTGAGACTGCCAAATAGCTTAAGAACTCTAGAGAATAGTTTCAAAGCTAGTATTTACTCTTCTGTTTTTGTTTTATATTTATGTTACCAGGGCATTTAAGTAAATGTTACAAATGGGCATGAATTAATAAGGCAAGAAAACTAATATATTCTGCCATCATTTGGGATTTTTTTTTAACTGAGTCCTATCGAATAACCTAGCCTTTGGAAATGACATCTGCCATTCCGTGATGATTACTTGAATTACTTCTGTGTGTTTCCAGACTTATTTTTTTGTCCAATTTATTTCTGGAAATGCCAACTCCTAATATGTCTACTAAGACAGCAGTGGCTTGGAAGCTTATGCAGGGCCATCTGATAATATTTTGGCTGTTGCTTTGCAAAAAGGAAGTATAATAAAGGCCAGCATGAATACAGATTGACTTTTAGCATTCTGACTGCTATTATGGCCTGAATTTTGGAATATTTGCTTTTAACATACTACTACTGTTGTTTTTTTTCATGATAGTGTTGCAAATAAGACTAGTTATAGCATTTTTTCCATGCTTTCTGAGTATGTAGTAAAAATGTCTGCTGTTCCAGGTGGTTACTCTCTAATATGTGAGAAGATGGAGGAATTTATTGCAGCATTTGATTCATTTCCTCTGTTCTGCATTTGGTGATATATGAATTCTGATTAATAGATCGTCTAATGCAGCAAGAATATCCTCATGCTCCTGGTTTCCTTCTTGTGTAAAGCTCCGTCTTGTACAGTTAAAGTATTTTTAAAAATACTTTGAAAAGTGTTTTGGACTGTGAAGTCAGAATAAGAAAACAATTTCTAATGTAATTTGAAAACTGAAGTGTTTACAAAATGCACCTTGCTGTCAAGAAACATATTTCCAAATACTTGGTGAAGAAAAGAGGAAAACGTGGCCAGGATTGGTCTCATTTAAAAAACAAACAAACAAAATGGTTATCTTAAAATTCTTTCTGAAAAGCAAGATCAATATAAGACTTATTTGCTGTTGGTATGAATATACTTTGGAATTATCGTCCTTATAGAAGGTTTGCTTTATGGACATAGCTTCTGAACATTCCGGATAGATTAGCAGTGTTGGTGCATGTGTATGTCTGTGTACATGTGCATATGCTGCTACCCACTTAAATACATTGGTGAGCAAGGAGAAAAGTTTGTTACCTGGTTAACTATCAGTAGCTGTAAATGTACCTGTCTACTAATTCTATGGCATAAATTTATGTTGGTAGTAATCAGATCAATTAGTGCTACCAAAAAAAAAAAAAAAAATTGTTCAGATTATATTAAATGGGTTGGAAAGGTTTGTAAGCCTTGAACCAGAAATTGCTGTTGATTGATTTTTATTTTTTTTCCCCGGTATTATGGAAGTATTTTGAAGTGCATTCATCCCATGCAAAGCAATTACCTCAAAAAAGGCTTCCTCCTTGCTCTCAGAATTACCCTTTGTGTGGCTAAAATCATTTTCTTTCAGGGCAGTAGTATTTGTAGATGAAAGGCAATTAGTTACCTTGTGGTTTCTATTATACATAATCAATTAGATAGTTTACTAAGTTGCAATTAGTTGCACTTTTTGAGATCCACTGAAAGAAATACAATAGCTTAACTGCTTCAAAAACCCTAAGGTTATGGGGATAAGTGAAGTGGCATAATACGCTTTTCTAAAATATTTCCTGTTGATTACTCATATAAAAGGAAGAACCAAGTAAATTTCCAAGGCCTGTGCTTAAGACTTAGGCAAAGATTTTTGCTTGTAAAATTGTACTTCCAACATTCAAATTATAGGAGCTAAAAGCATTGAACTTCTATGTTTCTACATTTCTATTTTGCTGAGCAGAATCATACTTTACCACTGCAAGTTGTTTTTTTCTATAATATTTAATGAGATTAACATAATTTAATAAGCCATGAATGTTCCGTTACAGAAGGAAAGAAAATGTGTTTTCAGAATGTTAGTCATACAGTGATGACGTAGTGTCTTCTAGCATACAACAGCAAAGAATCACTTACATCGTGCAAATCATAGTTTAAAGGTTTTCTCTAATTATATAATTGGATTTAATTGGACTTCAAAAGTATGCAAGTACTTAATATTGTGCTTTTGTCTTTTTGCTGTCTGTTGTGGTAGCATGTCAATATTGAATTGCCATGGGGTTTTGAGCTGCAGGTTATTCTTACCAAGATCCAGAGAGACGTAAGTGGAATGTGCAAGGCTAGGGCTAATATTTTCAGTAATTAATTTGATTTTCAAGATGTCTAGAAAACTCAGAAAAATGACTCCACTACATCAAGAGTTTGCAGTAAGATGGCTGTGATGTCTTAGTGTTATCCCTGACATAGGAGCTTACCTGAAAACGTTACAGTGGGAGGCTTCAAACTTTGATTTTTGGATTGAAGAGCTACTAGCTCAGAATAACAAACAGTCCCCTGAACCACCATCTACCACAGAGGGTTATGTGGGGGATGTGCCTTACAAGGGGAAAGCAAAGTGCTGTCTCTTTGTTAGATTCTGGTGGAATCAAAAATCACTTACCTGGTCAATAGAAATAACTGTTATGTAATATATTTCATGCATATTGGGAAGTCTAGCAGTGTACTGTTTAGGGTGGTACTGATTTAATAGATCCATGTCAAAGCCTAGACCCAGTACAGCTTGGTACTACAGGCCCAAGGTACTACATTGGTTAGACATACTAGAGCTATTGGTCCGTTTTCTAAAATATATACTTCATTTTCTAGCAGGTTTGATTAACTTTGGAGTTTTGATCAATCAGCTGTTGTAATTGCAGCCTTTTTCAGAACAAGTTCATCTCATGATATTGATAGGTTTTACTGTTAAGCGAGACACAGAATTTAATTCCAAAGAGACAGCTCCAAAAGGTTTAAGATTCTATCTTATCAATTATTCCCTGTGTACAGCGGAGGCTGTAAAATCTTCAATTTGAAATTGCAGTTTCCAAATGCAGGACATGTGCGTTTATGCATTAGAATAAATTTTAAGTTTGACAAACTGACGCTTTCCCTTTGTAACTGACTCAGAACTGTAGTACTGAGTTGGATATTTTCTGTTGATATTGAGAATTCTGATGTTTTATTTACTTTCTAGCAGCATTATTTGAATAACGATTCTTCATACTAGAGATAATCTTTTTTACCTTTTTTGACTTCTCATTTGACTGTTTGATGGAGTGCTAGCTGTTTGGCTTCCCAAAGAAGAAAACTTTTCTTAGAAGTCATGTCTGAATAAATAGCCATTCTAATTATATAAATATTCAGATTTTAACATAATTCCTTAAACTATCATCTAAGATAATGAGCTTCAGAAGTATTATTGTACTGTGTTTATGCATCAGTTTTTCTTTATTCCCAGATCCAGGCCATGTATGACATTACCCAATATGAGAATATTTTTTCTTTGTTCATGATTCTGGAACAACTTCTTCACAGTGAGACAGAAGAAAGTAACATTTCAGACTCAGGCTGTGATGGAGAAGAGAAAATCAAATTTCTGAAGAACGTTGATCAAATTATTCTTCATCTTTCAGATGAATTCCCATTGTTTTCTTTATATTTATGGAGAGTGAGTGTTCTTTTGAACTCAGCTCAAATACAAATTGATTAAAACAAGCAACCTACTTTTGTGCAGTGTGTTGTTGTGAAACTGGATTGGAAGATGTTTGAGTTGGGCAGGAAAACTGTAGTTATTGGAAAATATTTATTTTAAAAGCTATACTATGCTTTAGTTTTCATAGGTAATTGAATTTATTTCCAATTTTAAATATGCGGAAATGTAATAATCCGAGCACTGTTTGTTTGTTTTTAATAAAGCTATTTCTTGTAATGGAAAACAATATATTGGTGTTTGCATACCCATTAAAATGGTAACAAAGAAAAATGTTTCAGTGCTTACTACAAGCACTATGAACTTTGAAGTCAAGAAATAATGAGAGTGTAGAGCTAGGCTTCTATATTAGGAAACTGTAAGTTGTGTAGCTTGTGTGTGCTTTAGAGACACTGGATGATTGGGCATATTGATAACATGAAATAAAAGACTGATCATCAGAAAACAAGTGGGACATGGTCAGTGTGATGCAGCAGAGATTGCTGTCTGATAATGAAATCAGAAATAATAATAAAAACATTTTAAACTTGGTAACATCAATATTCTTCTAGGATAGTCTTAGTTTTTTATTTAATCACAGTAACTATCTGACCAAAATAAAATCTGATGCTTAGTTTTACAACTTTCTTATGCTTGGCTTTACTTGTGTATACGTAAATATTAGGCCTAATTCACTCTGAATTGACTACTGATTTCAAATTAAATTTAACTCCTTCTGTGGTTGCTTTAAACCTTTTTGTTCAAAATTAATGAATAGTGATAAAATCCCCTTTGTATGCTTATGTACTGGTTTTTTTTTTACATTTTTATTTCTGTGCAACAGAATTATATTGATAGTAATTAAAAAAGTCACATGTTAATGGAAATAAAGCCTGTAAAAATGAGTTCAACAATAGTTTAACTGATCCAGAGCAGCTTTGATAAATCTGGGGAAGGAGGGTGCAAGTTTTATAATGATAGCATTATTTCTAGTAAATAAACATCATCTTAGTTTTGTTGTGTCTTCTAGTAGGGCATATTCATCAAAAATATAAAACATTTCTAGCATTTACCTTATTCTTTCCTTTGTATTTTTTTCAGATCCATTTTTTAATGTCCAAACATGGCTTTTTTTATTACAGTAATAATAATTTGTCTTGTTACTATTTATTTTGTTAGTTTGAATGCACTTAAGATAATAAACGTATTTTTCTACATAGATAAAAGATAGTAATATTTGCAAAACAAGTTACTTTGATGTTGAATTGGCTTCTGAAAGAGATTCTTATAATTGTTCATATACTGTCCAGCGTTGTTATGTTTCTTAAACTTAGTATTTAGTGTGTTCTATTGTAATGTTTAATTCTTTCTGTTAGCAAACTTTCAACAGAAATCTGTTTGATTTGCAAAAAGAATATTCACAGTAGAAAATCAGATAAGTTTTACCAGATTAAAGAAAATAGAAATAAATAAGGAAATAAATTTGGCAGCCACTCAGGAATTACTGTGCCTTTTTGCTTGTCTTACTAATTTTTGTTCGGACAGGGTTCTTCCTCCTCCTTGCACCATTCCTGTAATAACAATAAAGCATGATTACAAAAAGAGCAAAGAAAAGAATAAATTAAAGGGATCTGGTATCCATTTGATACAGGATGATTTGTGTAATATTTGGTCATTTTTATATTTAAAAAAATTCAAAAATGTTTTTCATAGAACTGATTCAAAACACAGGAGGATAATGGACTCTGAAAAAATGTGTATTGTTTCATTACTGCTGTTCTGAAAGGCTTCCTTCCTCGCAGAGCATTGCATCTTCTCACCAGCAAGCTTTCTAGGCCACTGGAAGAACAATGGATGTTTTGGGAAATTCGTGCATCATTCATAAGTTTTGAATCAAATTCTGACTTCAGACATTGTTTATGAAATCTTATCAGGTTGTGAAACAGTTTATTATGGAGTTGTGAAAATGTTGGGACAGGGTGTGAGTCCCCCTTGTAATACCGTTGTAGCAGTTCAGACAATTAATAGCAAAAGTATTATTAACCCCTGAGTTTTCCTAGTCCGTCTCATTGCAAAACTAAATAGTTGGTTAATCCATGTTAGTGAGCATATCTCAGCTTTGGTGGGAGCAATAACCTCTGCAACCATAATAGTTATTATATCATTGTCTTAAGTTTCCTGAAGAGGTTTTTTTCACCAGTGTGGGACTTGTCTCAATAGGAAGGTGGCACAGATGTAGACATGTAGATGTCTCCATGTAGCTGAGATGTCTAAGCTATGAAAAATTTACAACATAGAGCAATATTTTGTGGTGAGTCTCCAGCAAAGGAATGCAGCCCTTAAAGAAATCCTGTGTCACGTATGCTGTTTTCATGTAGTCATCTCTAATACCCTGGAGCATCTTTAGTAGCACTGTCACTAAATGGCTGCTTAGGAAAATGAGTCAAGCAGTGATGGTACTTAGATATGTAGCTAACTATGACAACAACATGCATTTCAGTGTCTTACTGTGAGGATTAAATCTTACCCTTGAGATATCTATGTATTTGAGAGTAGGAAAGCCTAGGTTTAAGTCCGTGCTCTTCAGACAGTTTCTTCTTTTGCCCAGCAACTGTAAGATGTGACTTAAGGAAACATCACTGTCTTTAGTTTTGAAATAAAATGTGATGACAGAGTCAGTTCCTATGTTTAGATTTTACAGGTATGTATTCTGAGGCAAGGATTTGCATCCCAGTTGGAGGAAACCCTTCTGCAATTTGGACTTACTCAACATCTTAAGTACTTACTAAGTAGGTATGTCAACGTCCAGCTTTTAAACATCTGGCCTCTGAAGAATCCCAAATCCAGAGAAAGTACATATGGTCTTTGCAGAATGGAGAATAATTGATGTCTCTAAAGAAAAGTCTAGAAGTCCCATGTGCTGAGCATAACATAGCCTAGGCTCAAAGAACAGGGAACTCTGAAAGAAGAAATTGGTCTGACCTGGTGTTTCCTGGGAATCTTCTACCTGAGTTAGCTGTACAGTTTTAGTATTAACAGTTCAACGTTTCTTTTATCATACTGATTTTCTCTTAATGAGTATGTGTACTTTAAAAATAGGCAAAATGCCAATGTTCTGAAAATGCAAACTATTCAGGCTTGTGTATAGATATATATTGATCTGGTCAAATTATATATATTATATTTTTTTGGTATGTATTATATATTTATATGGTCAAACTAGTGTTGTTTATTAATTAGTAGCCAAATAGTTGGTTAGTATTTAGTAATTTGTTAATTTGCCACATTCATAGCTATCCAGGTGACCATGGTTTTTTTTTTAACTGTCTGCATCTATTTTAAATAGAATCTTATGGTAGTGTGCTCATTTTATGAGTAGAAAAAATATGATACAAGGAAAGTAAATATTTATTGTTATTATTATTGCTGCTCCATTGACTGTTCCATTCACTAAAGAATTTTACATGTCTGCTAATAATGACAGTAATGGGTAGGATTTGAAGTGAACTATCTCAAGATGTTTTTGTAAGCTTAATTTGGAACCTTATAAAAGTATGTGTATGGTGTACTGATTTGAGATAGTTCTTGCTTATATTTGTTGGTAGTAGTAGAAATGAAATTTTATCCCATTTTAGTCCCGTAATAACATTTTGCTGTTGTTGTTACAGTTTTCTATGTGTCATTAACGTACATTTCACTGGGATACAACATTCAGCTTATGTTCAGATGATCTTAGGAGAATTTATGTTGAAAGGGTCAGTTGTGAGTTTAGACCAAGTTGCTTGTTGCTGGTTCAATATCCAGTATGGAACTGAAAACTCCAAAGGAAGAGACTGTACTGCCTCTCTGGGTAATCTTTTCAGCTTGACTGTCTTCATGGTAAAAAAAAAAAAAAAAGGTTTTGCTTACAAACAGTCTAAATCTGTTTTATGCTCAGTGTCTTTAGTCTTCCCACCATATAGAGCCTAGCTTTGTCACCTTCAATCTTCCTCATAGGACCTGGAAGCTGCTTTTAGGTCCTCCTAAGAATATCTCTTCCCCAGTCTGAACAAGCCTAGCTCCTTCAAGCTACCTCACAGGGCAGATGTTCCAACCTTGACCATCCTGGAGGTCCTCCACTGAACATGTTTCAATTTATCCTCTTTTTACTGGAGGGGCCCCAAATAGGCAGCAGCAGTCTGGATGTGAGGTAAGAAATGCTGTGCAGAGGTGAGTATTCCCTTCCCTTGAGCTGTGCTCCTACTGACACAGCCCGGGACGCTGCTGGCCCTCGATGCAGCCAAGGCAGCTCCAGGCTGACACTCAGCTTGCTGCCCACCAGGCCCTCAGGGCTGCTTCCCAGCTAGGCACTCCCAGCCTGTATCATTGCATAGGGCTTTTCTTTCCAGGTGAAACATCTTGCATTTGTCCTTGCTGAATTTCATAATCTCTGTCAGCACATTCATCCAGTCCATGTACGTACCTCTGATGGCAGCTTCACCTTCAAACACACTGATTGGGACTCCCAGTTTGATGCCATCTGCAAGTTTGTTGAGGATGCACTCATTACCTTCTCCAGGACAGCTCCTTTTGTGATAGTCCACTTGTGACAGGCATCCATGTACAACTTGTTAGAGGTTAACCCTTTAACTGCTGTGTGAGCTTGACCATCAAATCATTTTTAAACCCACCTGTTCTTTCATCCATCTAGACTGGAACATCCTAATTTAGATGTCCACAAATCCAGTGGACAGTTTATCCTAAAAGGTAATCAGTTTGGTGTGGTACTATTTACCTTCAGTAAATCCATGCTGCCTATTTCCAGTCACCTCTTTCTCCTTGATACGTCCAGCAAAGTGCTCCAAGAGGACTCTCCTCAAATTTCTCCTCCACAACCCAGCACTTTCTTCCTCTGAAATGTTGTTGGTTTTGGTCACTAGGTATTCTAGGCTTTGTCTTTGATATCAGAAACAAAGGAATATGTTGTGAGTGAGAAAAAGAAAGATTGGAAGATTAATTTTGTAGCTTGCTATCTTTCTGCTTAGTGACTTAGACTCCTTTGAAGCTTTTTTTGAGGGGAGAGGGGTGGGGAGGAGGACTAAGTTTCCACAGGGAGACTCTTGGTATCTGTTTTCAGGACTCTGATTTTTGTAGGGTGTCAGGATGTCTCACTGATGTTCGTTGTTCATCCTATAATCAAGATCAAGGCTCCTCAGGCCTTAGAGATAACGGAGAGTCAGATATTTTTTCAATTCATTTTAGT
Source organism: Numida meleagris (assembly GCF_002078875.1). Taxonomy (NCBI): domain Eukaryota; kingdom Metazoa; phylum Chordata; class Aves; order Galliformes; family Numididae; genus Numida; species Numida meleagris. The sequence goes on along the minus strand of NC_034411.1, from coordinate 80,054,826 downwards.
AGCCATCCATAAAAAAGGCTCCACGGGCTGATATAATTCCATGTTGACCTTACTCTGCAGCTGTCCTGTCCTCACAACACAAGGAAAAAAGAGACAGATGAGATGGACAAAGAAATGAAACAAACTTATTAGACCTCCCAGAAAGTGTAAACTCCAGTGACATTTTTTAAAAGCCTTCAGCAGTGTCATCTTTTTCAGCGGTGTCCAAGCTGCATGATGAAGTAACCTGATGAAGCTTTGCTGTGTCCTTGCCATTAGGCTGGAGCTAGCGTGAGGAGCATTCCCACATGCTGTATCTGAAATCCTGTGCAACCATGGGGTCTGCATCACTGGTTGGTGAGCATTGCCAGGGGAGGCACTGGCGCTTTTGGAAGAGCGATTTGCTACACTTCATCCTAATAAAATTAAGCATAGTTTCCTTTCTAAATAGAGATTGGGTTGAATTTTTTCATACATTGCTTTTTTTTGAATAAAAAATTGAATGTAAAGCATTCTCTTATAAGTGGGTAATTAAATTGCTAAAATCCCATTCATTGTTAATTTTTCCTGCTAATTATAACTTACTTTTTAAGGCAAAAAATTAAACCCTTTATTTCAAAGTAGACCTTCTTCTTTTCTTGTGTTGGTCTAAAGGCTCTTTTGAACAGAGAGAATTTCTAAGAAATTATGCAACGTTTTAAACGTTAGTCTACCGTCATTAGAATATAATGGAATTATTTTATAGGCTTTTGGTGCAGCAATTTGTTCTGCCGTTCAGAAAGCATTTTGTACTGTTTGTTCCCTTGAAAATACATTCATATATTAGAAGTTAATAGAAGCAAAAGGAAGCCTGTTCCACACGGATACCACTTGAGTCCCAGTTCCTTGTGGCACTAAGGTATTGTTACAAGCATTTCTGTATAATATTAATGCAAGTTTCTTGAGCAGCATACTCTACTTCACTTTAGTTTTTTGTCCAAATGATTATATAAAACAAAATTGACGTTCCAAACCATAAGAAGTAAACAGACTGTGAACTTCAGCATTCTGTTTGGCACTTCTGGTTTTTTGTTCCAAATGAGAAAGAAAATCTACTTAAAATAACTTATGTTGCCATATGAAAATAACTGAAGGCAATAATTGAAACAAGTGAGTTAAAGAAATACATGTCAGTCATGTATATCACTGGAATTATTTTTGACACCATTTGTTTTCTTGCTTATTAGTTTATATTGAAGTTAGAGTACAAGAGGCAGCTTACTTTCATTTCGCTGTGAAGTTAATGATCCTGTGCCAGACAAAGTGCCTTTATATATTTTTTTAAATATAAATGAATGTTTTTCATTACTAACAGGGGAAAACATTGATAGTTGACGTTCTTTGTTGCATTTTGTGATTGGACTTCATGCAAATATCACATCTGCTATTACTGTTAACACCCTTCCCTCATTTCTTCAGCTTTTGTCAAGCAAACCATACAGTGAGTATTTATTGGCACCTGTTAGGCAATTAACAAGAAAGATAAAGTATTAAAATTGTGTGATCATAATTCTGTGTTTTAAAATGAAATATTCACGAGATTTTCTTACCTATTTTATTTTTGCAATATGTTACACCTTTATTTTGATTGCTGCAAGCACACAAACAAAACTGTTATATTTTACGTTACTTAGGGTAACTTAGTGCAAGTGGGTTTTTCTTGCTTCAATTTCTCGTTAGTTTTTAAGTTAATCTATTTTAACTTCAGGATGCATACATGATGCAAGAATTAACAAAAGAGCGCTGTTATGAACTCTGTGCTCCCATAAAATTCCTGCCCCAAAGAGCAGAAAAGATAAAAAAAAAAAAAAAAACCTTGTGGATAATATTGGCAAAGCCTGTGTTTTTTCTTTTTTTTTTTCTTGATAGATTATTTTCAGAAACTTGAAGAAAACTGCTTATGGTAACCAAGCTATCAAATCCACTTTTCACTCAGTGATAGAGTTCTTTTCAGCAACAATGTAAATTGCAAATTAGAATATATAAGTGAACAAGTATCATACTAATTTCCAGACTCATGAAGAGCAGGTTGTTTTACTTGTCTTGGCAATGTGCTGCCAAGTGTTAATGAGCAGGAATACATCCATTTAATATTCTGTACCCCTGGTTAGGACTCATATTCTTCATTTGCTTTCATTTACTGTCCTGACTATCCCCTATTATTCAGTCTTTTCTGAAGACTGATTTGATAATATCTTTCTGATATTATTGTTATGCTTGGAGAGTAATAATTCTAAATGTGAGTAGAATGTGAGTGAATTGTTTCTTTTTTTGTATGATTTTACCATACTGTCTCCATATTGTATGGGGGTTTTGCATATACACATACATTTGCTGAACACATTTTTCACTTTAGTTCACTAACAATACTGTGGCTTTTTTTTCCCATTAATATTTAGACATATGCTTTTTTCAGAGAAAGAATTGGCTAAACACCTCTGACTGTTCTCTGACCACACTGAAACAGGTGCTTCAGTTAAAATAGGTTAGTCTGCCACAAATGTACTCTTCATGGTAGCTCATTTCAACTGAGATGGGTTTTGGCTGTGATCAGGAGAGCAATTCAGCTGGATACTAGGCCACCATGATCTCAGTCATGGGCAGCTGGAAGTAATTTTGAAAAAAAATTGAAAAAAATTTGATTTCTGGCTTCTCCTTTCCTCTGTACATCTAATTAATCTCTCTCTCTGACTCTTTCCTTTCTTTATCTTTTTGTGAGAGATACCTGTATTATTTGCTTTACCCACCACTTAGATTAGAGGAAGCCAGTGTGATCTGTGGGACTTCCCACAAAATGCATTTGTGGCAACCTTGTTTCAAAAGTTGTTCCCTGAGTGCAGTAGTAAGGATGTTTGTGCTTTCTTTTTATGGAGTATCCAGGTAGATAACTCATCCCTGTGTGGAAAATCAGTGATTCCCTGCTCAGCCTTTCAAAGAAAGGCTTGTGGACAACTATTTTCAGGAAATGAAATCAGTGGCTCCCAAGTCAGTCAAATTACTTTCCTATAAAAATGTAAATGGTTACATTTAAGACACATTCTCATTAATCTCCTATGAAAAGAGCATGACCTGGCCAAGCGTGTTGGCATTAAATGGCTGTCTGCTTACTGCACTGTCTGCTGCAGGTGCTATTTGAGTCCTGCAAGACGTGCCATGCTGGTGAGGCTCAAGATTCAACAGCTACATTCATACCACACATAGCCATGTGGCCAGGACCTTCGTCCTGCCTGCAAACCAGCTCTGGCCAGTTCAGTGCTCTTGGTCTTCTAAGCAGAGTTGCCATGTACAAATCGTCTGTTGAGGAGCAGTCTCTGATCTGTGCCAGTACTTGGGCTGAGCTCTAAGGAGTTGCTTGGAGAGGTGCTAATGAGCAGCACAAAATGCGTACCAGGGACTGCTCTGACGCTACAGTGTGATAGGTGATTTACCCTTGTGCTCTGCAAACATGCAACAAAGTCCTTGGGTTTCTGAGATCATGCAGGGATGGAAATAGGTGTTTGTTTTTTTTTTGCCAATGTATCTGTTGTCAGAAATCTGTGTATATGTGTTATGCTTTGCCTAGAGTCTAGTTACATGTGTGTTTAGAAATTCCAGTGCAAGGTTTGTGCCCTTTGCTTTAAATGTCATCCTATCCAGAAGGAAATGTCAACAGGTTCTCAGGAGGCCTGGAGAGCTTGTCAGAGGAAGCCCTAGAGGAAGCAGGGAAACAAAACTTCAGGCAGGTGATAAGCCACAAAGTTTCAACTCCCAGGAAAGAGAAGAAAAGAAACTTGGGAGAAAAGGATTCCTGAAAGATAAAATTAATGTCTGTGCTTGCAGAGTGCAAGAGCTAGATCACAGTTCAGCAGTCTGATATGGGAGATTATCCTAGGCTTAAACCTCAAGTATATTTGAGACTGTTTTCCTCCTGGCGGCATTAATTTTAATTTTTCTGTTAGCAGAAAAATTCTATGTTATATTTGCATCTCCAGTTAATCTTTCCTCTTGATTTCTGTGCCTTGTTTGTGATTTTTAAGTTCTCTCCGTGTACTCTGCTAGTGTTTCAGAGGATCACTAATACAATCTTTACTCCTTCTTGCTGATTACCCCTGACAACATCAACCAAAGTCAGTTTTAACACCATTTTCTGCAACACACCCCAGGATAATTGTCTGCAGTCAGCTCACTGTCAGTGGTCATTACTTTTTTTTAATTGCTTCTTTGGTCAGTTTTTAATTCACTCAGATTGTTACAGATATGAGCCCAGGGGAAGCTTCCAAGGGGAAATTGGAATGACAGCATAAGGTCTCTGAAGCAGAGGAGAATGAACCAGACTTGGAGAGGGAATGATCAAAGCTAGAGGTCCTGTTATTTATTCAGATTCCATCTTCAGCACCTGCTTAAATCTTTGATAGCCCCACTGATCTTATCCTTACATCAACTCTGGTGTTTATCATCCTGAAGGAAATAGTAACAGTAGGTGGGAGCAGCTGGCAGTGAAAGAATTAAGACTCAGGGGAAGGGAAATCAGTCAGAAAAAAATAAACCGATCTTGTTTTGACCTTCAAAAGGACAGCTTTAGTTGAGAGATGGCCTCCAACAATACTCTGGAAAACTTGTACAAAAATCTGTGATAATTTTAAAAAGTGCAATAGCAAATATCAACTTCTAAATAAAGACTTCCTCCTGAAATGGCTGTTCCTGGATTACTGCATAAAGAAAACAGTGAAAATGAAGATAAATTCACTTAGTAGTGTGCAAGAAATTCAGTAACTAAACAAACATAATACAATTAGAGTAAATAGTGGCAAACAATACTGACTTCTTCAGCCTTAATAAGCTGATTAAGGACTGTGTTAAAACTCAATTTTATGTTACTGGAGATTTCTGTTCATAGCACTTTAAACATTTTTTGCTGTGTCAAAAGATGAAGTCAGGAGAAGTAACTTTGTTTCTATTTTACAGCTGAGAATTAGGCGGATGAATTGGAGTTAGTAGTCTCTTGTCATTGAGCTATTCTATTTGTTAATTTCATTAGAACTTCAGTGAGTCATTGTTTTTCTTCTTAACATGTGTTGTTTTCATATTTTTTTTGTCAAAAAAAACACTAACTTCATAAGAAATACACTGATTTTGAAACCTGTAGTTTAATTTCTAAAAAACTGAGGTCAGTTATGTCCTGTACCAACTTTTACACATTGAAGGCTTAATAATAATTATCATAGAATCATTGAATGGTTTGGTTTGGAAGGGACCTTTAAGATCAGCTAGTTCCAACTCCCTCCTATAGGCAGGTACACCTCCCTCTAGAACAGGTTGCTTGCAGCCCCATCCAGCCTGGCCTTGAATGCCTCCAGGGAGGGCAGCATCCACAACCTCACTGGGCAACCTGTTCCAGTGTCTTACCGCCCTCACAGTGAAGAATTTCGTCCTAATATCTAGTCTAAATCTACCCTCTTCCAGTTTAAAACCATTTTCGCTCATCCTGTCGCTACATGCCCATGTAAAATTATATGCAATTTAAACACAGAGCAAAATTGTTTCAGTGTTTTGTATTAAAAAAAAAAAATAAACAAGTGGCTCAACAAAGCAGTAATATCAGAATTTCATTCAGCAGATCAGATTCCATTAGGAGCAGCTCTAAGTTGTTTAGACAAATGTCAACGATGAATTCTGTAGAAACAAACGTTACTCTTTAATGAGTTTGAACTCATTAATATACAACTCTTTGAATAAGTAAACTGTAATTATATTGGAATATAATCCTCTGATGGAACAGCTCCGAAGTTTGTATCTTTCTAAAAGCTTTTCCTAATGCCTCACTGATTTCTGTTTCCTACTCAATAAATTATGTTCTAATTAGTGTAGAGCTTCATTGCAGAGAAACAGCTTTCACTGTTTAAATGTCAATCTTCTCGTATTTGTACTTTCAACAATAGTCTGTCTACAAGTGATGCTGTTCTTCATTGAAGTTACCACTTCATTTATAGTTGCAAAATGCTGAGGTGATAAGAGGTGTGAAAATCATGCTTATGCACACATATGCGTTTACTTGTTTCGCAGCTGTCTATGTATTATTTAAAGATAAGGCAGGAAATGAAATTCAGGAAGAAAAATTGAAGAAACAAAATTTTTTCTTAGTGACTATTATTATTACTTATTTAAGACTTTTACATTAACTTCCTTCCAGTGCAGTAGAAAAGAAAGCTTGAACCAGGATAGATCTCTTGCCTAGATCCAAGTACAGGCTCTTGGCTCTGCTGCAATCTGGATAAGGCATGAGCTGGAACCTGTTTCTATCAAGATGTGTGTCTTAGTTTACCTTTCAATCTCTCACAATACTAATATTCTTAATATGATTAAGATCTGATTAATCTGGTATTCTAAATCTGAACAAAATTTCTACTTGAACCTAAGAAACCTTTCCAAGTAAGATTTATTTCCTTAATTATTTCTTTCCTGTAAAAAGGCTTGTCTTTAACAGGTGGATATTTTCACCCCAAAATATATATGTGTATTTCCTAGAATGTGCCTAGTCAGCTCTATTGTGCTGTTGCAGGAGGAAAGGGGAGCAGTTTGCTACCATAAATCAAGCACAGCACTTACAAATAATTTGTGAAGCAATTAAAATAGCTACTAATATTTTATGGTGTGCAATTATGTTTCTTCCTTCAGAACATCATTAGGGGGAAGCTTGTTTACCCTTGCAAGTAGAGCTTGTTATATATAAAGAAAAATGCAACTTCCAAGCAATAAAGGGCAGATTAAGGGATGAATAAGATGTCCAAGGAGTTCTTTATGAATGAACTTTTTTTGTGTGCTCAGCTTTTGGTTTTGTATCCTTTCCTAGAAATAGAGCTAAGCAAATCTACTGAAGCCCAAATAGTTGGCAGACAGTTTTAAATGCAAATTCATGGATGAGTAATTAAAGATACCAGGTTATAGTAAAGTTAAAAAAAAAATAGCATGTACTGAAATTGTGTATTCAGTAGTATATTGTGACATTCCCCTGTTCATTCAGACATTTAGTCAATCTCTGAAAGGCATGTGTATGATTTTGAGGATTGTTGGAAAATTCAGGCTTCAGAATGTCTAGTTCAACTTTCGTCTCAGTGCAGGATTAATTGGAAGATTGGACCAGGTTGCTTAGTGATTTGTACTGTCAAGTTTTGAAAACCTCCGAAGGCAGAGACTGAATGACTTTTCCGGGCAGCCTGCTCTGCTGCTTGACTGGACACCAGATGGAAGTGTTTCTCCTTACCTGGTCTTACTCCTGTTGTCTTTGTCTTCCTTCTATGTGCCAGTGAAGAACCTGGTTTTGTCACCTTAATAAACTTCCTATAGGAAACCTGTTCTAGTTTCTCACCACCCTCACAGTAAAGAATTTCTTCCTAATACCTAATCTAAATCTACTCTCATCCAGTTTATCAAGAGAGGTTTGTTGCCAGCCAGGAGCTTGAATATGTGACATCACTGAAAGTTTCGCAAGGCTTGTCCATGTGTCAGACTACTACCCTCTGCTGCTCTTCCATGAGGACACTAACGATACTAAGAGCAAACTGAAAAAGATTAATTGGGATTTCAAAGCTCTGGGGATGGTGATCAAAGGTCTAGGAGCCCGGGTCATTTTCTCTTTTAATCTTGCGTGTGTGGGGGAACAATGTAAAGAGGAGTAGATGGAGTAAAGAACTAGCTGCATCAGGAGAGTATCAACAGGATGGGGCCAAGTTGTTTTCTGTGGTGCCTAGCAACAGGACTAGAGGCAACAGGCTCAAACTGAAACACATTAAGTTCCATCTGTACATGGGAAAAAACTTCTTCTCTGTGAAGGTGACTGAGCATTGGAACAAGCTGCCCGGAGACGCTGTAGAGTCTCCTTCTTTGGAGATACTGAAAACCTGCCTGAATGTGATCCTGGACAATGTGCTCTAGGTGACCCTGCTAGAAGCCGGGCGGGGGGGTTGGACTAGGTGATCCCAAGTGGTCCTTCCAACCTGTTCACAACCTGCTCTGTGATTCTGTGAACCACTTCTGAAAAACAATTGATGGGAAACACAGACATACTAATATTATATATACTAAGTCATCCTTCATTCTTTGTCAGAAACTTGAGCTTTTAACTGAAATTTTAAAAATCCAGAAAAGAATTAGTTTGAGATGTTCATTCTATTTAAACCTTTGTTGGAAAACAATAGAAACTGAGTAAGAATAAGGTCTGTTTATCCAAGAGAAAATTTCCAAATTGTATGTTCATGTAAGGTGTCCTCACGTTTTAGGGAGAAAGTTAAGGAAGGAAAAAAAAGCTTCTCTGTTTACTTGAACGAAAGAAGAGTAAGCTTTTCTGTTTCCTTGGCAGGCTGTTTAAAAGTGTTAAAATATGCTTCATTTCTTTTTTTTTTTTTTCTGACCAGTGCTCCTGAAGAGAAATAGAAGTAGTAATTCTTCTCTGCAACCGTATACTGGATTTCCAAGTATCCACACTGAAAGTGTATTTAATTTCTCTTTGCAGGCTACAGCTGAAAAGCCTACTATTTTGGCTGGTACTGTTTTCTTTCTGAGGCATGGCAGTTCATTTCCTTTAACTTCTGCAGATAAATTGATAGGTACTCAATAACTTGAGTAATAACTTCCACACAACTTTGTTAGGAACACCCACTCATTCTCCTCAGTTGTATTGGCATCTCTTACTAGCTTACTAGAATGCGCTACATGTGAACATGGGGTTTACAAATTAATAAAAGGATAACTTTCTGCCATAAATAATTATGAATCTAAATTAAATGTAATGCATCAGTAAGCCAGAGTTAGAACAATAATTTTAACAGCATCTGTCAGAATAACAAAGTAGCTTGTATTTGCAGATTCTTAAACCTTGTTTTTAAAGGTAATGTCCAGAGGACAATTATGATGCATTAATCCATGTTCTGACTCAAAAAATCTTGGAGTTTTCTGGTATTAAAACCACATAAAGTGGGATTTTAAGTTCTACAGGGTGGAACTCCCACACACTTTATATTTCTGGATATGCATATGACAACCAGTTCCAGACTGAAGGCTTGTTTGCATTTACAGTATGTGTAGGTTATTTCCCAAACATTCCTGCTTTTGGTGCTCTGTGAAGCATCATACAAAAATGTATGATATTTCTCGCTTCCTTTTCTCATCAACCACCTAAGATAAGTGGAATATTTTCTGTGTAGTTAGTATACAAGATTTTTATTTGTTTATTCATTTATTTATTTATTCTGTCATCGACCACCAATGGCCATCTATCCGGTGGCTAACCATTCCCAAAAATTACTGCACAAGCAGGTCCTGGCGTTGCTCCCTGAGTAGTGAGACTGGAAGCCTTTTTTCAGCTCTGTGTCTGGAATGCCTTGTGTCTTTGGGCACCGCCAAAGTTCTCTCATCCCAAGTCTTCAAAGCCCCTGAGAGGTCATTTGCTCAGTGACCTTGCATAGGAGATCCTGGTCCTTCAGTTTCTCTGGGTAACCCATTAGCAAAGTCATTTCTACATGCTCCCATCAGTTTGTGAACTCGTGACACAAGATTGTATTATGTGTGCTTTGCCTTTATCATCTTCCCCTTTCTGAGGATCTTTTTCATGAGATAAGTGAACCTCTGAGAGCTCATTTCTCAAGCTCCTCACAGTGTCAACATTGCATCTCTTTAACATCTTTCTAGTTTTGATAGCATCACCGGGAAAGTTAAGAAAAAAATAATAATAAAATGAGTTCTGTGGCAGATACTCTTGTCTTTGCAGAGAGAGTATATTGTATGATCCCTGCAGTTTCTGAGATCCATCTCATTCAGAGAACCAGTCTACCTGTGTTCCGTACAAAGCTTTATATCCCAAAACTGGAATCCTTCTTCAGCAATTTCAAAAGGGCTTTGCTTTTCTCCACATGAAGCAGTCTCCGAGGTTGTTTCTGCTGGCAACTAGGAAACCTAAATATATTATTATCTCCTGCTAGAGAGTCCTAAACTGGATAAATGAGTTGTGTTGTGGTCCAATGAGACCACAGTGTTGGAGACTACCCTGAACACTCACTGGATTTCAACAAAGGCTTTGTCTTTATGAATAGATAGCTGTATGTAGTAATGATACAAGAGGAGTCAGTAGTGTTGCCATTACTGACAGCTACCAAGCTGCTACTTTCATCCAAATGCAATTTATCAAACAATATAATACCTCAGTGCTTTGGGTAACTGATAAGCGCTGGCTAGTTTGGGCCTGCACTTTCTGGTTTGTACAGCATATGTCCAAGATTCATTTTGAGTCATACACAGTATGAATGTGCATATGGGCAATGACTCAGAGATGTAACAAAATGATTATTCAGCATATATACATTCATATGCACTACTGTGCTTTACTGTAAAATTAAAAACAGCATTGCTCTTGAATTGCAACTGCAGTGGGACACGTATGCATCCCTATGAACCAGTGATGTATTTCTTGAATCTGATTTATGGAAACAATGCTTTTGATAGACTGATGGAAGAGGAAGGCAGTCTGAATGCAGTTTTGTAGTGCCAATCCCTGAGCAGTAATCACAACAAATTTCTCAGAAAATCTAATTCCCGCATCTAATAAGGCTGACTGATGTTGACTAAGACAGTATGTCCTCTTCCAGCACCCGTGTCTATTTTTCAGGCTCTTGGTCACATGTAGACTGGTAGAAAGTTGGTCAATCTTTATCTCAGCATCTGAATACTCTATTCTCTTGTTCTTGAGTCTGGTTCCTTCTTTTCTCATTTTCTTGGCTTTCCCTTGTTCTTGACCATGCAGCTCCTGTGTTCACTGCCTTTTCTGCCTCCACTCCTGTCATAGCCTCAAAGCCCTTATTTGAGCCAAATAAATGATCTGATGACTCCCATCAAGAACAACACTGCTCAGAAAGGTTTCAGACCTCTAAAATATACTTCTTTTTGACTTCCTCCTCCCTCTTTTATTTTCAAATCTAGTTTTTTTATATAAATGAGTTAAGATGAAAGAATGGTTGCTGGAGCTGTTACTGTTCATTTTTGAGTAGTTATTCTTATGTCATCTGTTTATTTCTGCAAGAGAAGCACAAGGAAAAGTTCATTTTAGCAATGATGAGATTTTAGGATTTGAATTCAGGGAAAGTACTTTAATCTCATTATTTCTCAGCAATTAGCAACATTTATCGCACTGTCCTTTTAGGTGAACTTTCTGAGTCGAAGACCTAAATTAAGAACACACATTCTGATTTTTGAGCTGTGAAATCAAGGCCACAGTGGCAGCCTCTGCACATTGGGTAAGAAGGTGATGGATAGACAGTTTATTTGTGTGTGAATAGTTGGAAATAATGGATATAATGCATCTTCCAGCTCTCTCTGTATGCACAAGTATTAAAAAAAAAAAAAAAAAAAAAAAGCCTTTTTTATGAGTCTCGTGATTTATTCTCTACTAATTTAGTGACTTGGAAATTTCAAAAATCAGTTGAAAATTATTTTTGATTCATTGATTGCTTTATTCTGGTTTGGATTTAATATAGTCATTGTTTATTTTTAACAAGCTGAAAGATGACAGTAATTTAGCCATTTAGCAATTTTGTCATTGTTATATTTTTATTCACTTATTCCTGCAAATCAAAATCCATACACAGCAAAGAGAATATCTTTTCTTCACAAAAAGTCTTTCAAATTACATAATTAACTGCAAGATTGTGAATAACATAGCAAATAACTTCAGTTTTTAAGTCATTCCTCTACATTACTACTTTTGTCTGCCAGAAAGGCAGTCAATACTGAAAGGCAAATGAGAAAAGTTGATACATCTTGAGGGGAAGTTATTCAGTGGTAAAGTGCAAAATAGAGCATGACTTTCAGCGTCAGTCAGAATCTACTAGTGCCCTTTGAGTAGCACAGGATAACATGAAGTCTCCCAGGGATGCTATGAAAGGAGGAAACTTGACATTTGGACTGTCCTCCCATGTCCTGGGTTCAAGCTGTGTAAATAATATCCTGAGCAATCCTGTGTAAATACCTCTGAGTAATTCTGTCTTGTTTCAGGCAGCATGAAGAGCTCTGTGTGCCGGGAACAAGGCTTTCTCAGAGGGTCATTCGAGAGCAATTAATTCAGCTGCTCTAATAACCGTTAGAAAGTGTGAGCACTCTTTGATCCAAGCGTAAAACGTGCTTTTTTGATACCTTAAGATAAGCCTAGAAAACATAGACACTGAGCTCTTGCAGAACCGCTCTCTTTCCTCCCATCCCCCTCACATTTTCACTTACATAGCTAGAGTTCATCTTTCTTGAACATTCATTATCTGATACCTACACATGACTTGGAATGTGGTTTCTCCCAGTTCTTGCTGGTAATTAATACTGCTCTAATCTATTAGCATCACTTTTTCTGATACGTTTCCACAGCATCTCATTAATGGTTCATTTATTCCATGATGGATTCAGACTCCTTTAACTTAACTGTTAAGTTTTCTGTGGTTTTCAGCTAGATAACTGCATTTTAACACATTATTTTCAAATGTGTAACCTTCTCTGCTCTTCTCATTTTGGTACATCGTTATGTTTTGGTACATTTGATGTTTTCCCACTTTGTGTCTGTCCATTAAGTTTGTTATTGCATTCCTTTAATTATGAAAATACTGATATTCTTAAATAAGATTGGAAAACCTCCTCTGTCCTTTTAGTTTAAAATGCTGTAATTTTCCTTAATCCAACTGCTGATGGCTTATTTGGTTTGCACATAACTATGTTTTTTTTTTCCCACATACGATGTTAAAAAGATAATACTGTTCCTAATTACCACGTTATAATAATGCTGTTTGTCAGGTGCAGCTGTCAATAGATGTGTCCATGGAAGACCAGACTGCTGCATATGCTAACTACATTATTCTAATTATTATGCATGAACATTTGCCTGTTTATACTTCTTGAGATACTCTGAGCTACATCTCTTTTTTCCTCTAAGAAAACAAATATACCCATAAATCTTGAGACTTGGCCTTACACAGTATAGAGTGCAGAAAAAGTTCTGTGATGTTCTCGAGACGTATTATTCCTCACTTCATATGACAAGCTTATAGGAAACATTCATGGTAAAATGTTCTGATTTATTGCCTTTCCATGGTAGATTTACTGAATGCATAAGAGTGCAGTGAAATTAAATAGGATTTTCATGAAATTATGCATGCAATAGCATTTTGGTGTTAGATCACAATTTCAATTTTATTTTAATGTGTGCTTTGATCCTTTATCAGTTGCATAGTCTTTTCAGCTCTGGTACTTTATTGTAAATACTTCAATCGTGCTCTAATGTATTTATGAAAAAACATGGGAATTTAAAGTACTAGGACTTTCTTTAGGTGTTTTATTTGATGGGTTGTTAATCTGTTATAGAAGAGCATGCATGCGTGAAATAAAAAAAGAGAAATCTCATCTCCTCTTAACATCGTCCGGTGATGTATTTTAAGCAGAGCTCTGCTCATTGACATGAGGAAGGGGCAGCCCTCTCTCACAAGCAGTCAGTGTAGTGTGTATATGGAGTGAGTGAAGCATTAAAGCTCCTTGAGGGCCAGCTGCAAGAGAAAGAGAAACATAGGTGTGTTTGCTTTAAAACAAACAAACAAAACCAAAACAATACAAAAAAAAACCAAATGAATGCTCTCTTAAAATACAAAACATTAAAAACATAAAGACCACATGTGATTAAAACTGAAAGACCTTCAGTAGGCTGAGACCAGAAATCATGCCCTTGGAAAGAAAAGAGTATTCTAGTGCAGTGTATTCTGTAAGAATAAGTATAGCTATTTAATTGAAGGCAATAATTAAGTGTTCCTTGGAAACACTGTGAATTTGGAATAATTTGTAGACAAACATATAGCACTGGTTTCAAACTTGGCAATGCATTCTATGGTTTCAACTATATTTAACTATGTAACTCCCCTGCACTGAACAGGGACACCTACAGCTAAATCAGGTTGCTCAGAGCCCCGTCCAGCCTGACCTTGAATGTCTCCAGGGACAAGGCATCCACCTCCTCTCTGGAAAGCCTGTTCCAGTGCCTCAACACACTTATTGTAAAAAAAAAACTTCTTCCTTATATCCAATCTAAATATCTCCTCTTTTAGTTTGAATCCATTTCCCTTTGTTGTATCACAACAGACTCTGCTAAGGAGTCTGTCCCCTTCTTTCTTACAGCCCCCCTTTACATACTGAAAGGCTTCTCTCTGGTCTCCACGTTTCTTTTAATACAGCCCAGGATACGGTTGGCTTTCTGAGCTGTGAGGGCACAGTGCTGGCTCATGCTCTCCTTACCATTCATCCACCAGTGTCCCTAAGTCTTTTTTAGCAGGGCTGTGCTCAATCCTTTCATCTCTCAGCTTGCATTGATAGTGGGAGTTGCTGCAACCCAGTTGCAAGACCTTGCATTTGGTTTGCTGAATCTCGTGAGGTTCTCCTGGGCCCAATGCTCGAAGTGGTCTGCATCTCTGGATGGCATCCCAGATGTGCCGACTGCAGCACAGAGTTTATGTGTTATAAAATCACAAAAATAATTCAATTTTTTTTTTACTTCAGATCCCTAAACTAACATCTGAATTTTAACATAGGAGATAATTGTAAATTTTAAAGATTCTTAACAGAGCAGTGGTAATCAATCCATATAGTCATCTTCAAATTCTAAATCTTCCCTTTTATTGTTACAGGTGAATAGGCCCTGCAGTGGTTAAACAGTAGGCATTCTTTCTTGGTAATGTGTTCAGAAAAATCAGTCAAAAGTAAGAAAACTTTTTCTCTCCAAGATCTTTCTCCCTAGACTTACAAAATGTACTTATCAACAACATCTTACTTCTTAATCTTTTATGCTGTAAACCTAGGGAAAATCATAATCTTCAAAAGGTTTGGATAATTTTTGGTTTTGAACATTTTCAGCGTGTGCCACCAGGGATGTGTCATGATCACTGGAGCAAGACTGACATCTTTTATTCATCAGACTCCAATAGGAACAAGTTTAATGGCAAGAATCACAGAAGCTTAACCAATTTACTTTCTACAGTAAAAATGTTTTGCAATGGAACAAATCGTCTTTTTTAATTTTTCTGTACTGCATGAAGTACTTTAAAACAATTGCCAAATTGGTGTTAGAGTTTCTTTGTAAACTATTCTTTTGGAGACTGCATTGAAATAAGAGACAAAAGCACAAAACATGAATTATATTTTGTGTAAATGTGAACGTTAGGAAACATTGCAAAACCAAAATTTTGGTAAAGCTTTTATTCATGTCTCCTGCAAGAGCCACCTATCTTTACTGACTGATATATATAAATTGCAGTAACCCAGGAGTTCAGAATTTGACAGACTCATATCTGAGAAGTAACTTAATAAGTTTTATTACTTCATAAATGAATGTCAATACAATCTGCGCAATTATAATGTTTGTACTTGGTACAGTTTGTCCCCTGGAAAACTCTTTTACTGTTGAGTAAGTAGGTTGAATACCAGGGGAGCAGAAGGGAAGTTTGAAAAAAACCCTCTCCATGCAATGCAGAATCTCAGCAACACTCCTACATCTCTCTGTCTTTGTTAAATTTCAACAGTGTGCTGTAGTTGAAAAATAATCCCTGTAATTCATTATTTCCATTAAGTTAGGATTTATTGATTTCATTTCATTTAACCTTTCTGCCTTGTTACTGGAAATTGCATCAGTTTGCATTTTTGATGTAAGACAATAAAAAAGGGCTAAGATAAAATATGATCAATCGTACAAATGTTTAGCAACAAGCGCTATATCTTTGTTTCAAAATTTTTAGTAGAATTCTTTAAAGTTTCATAATTATTGAAGCCCTACTTCAGTAACCTTCAATAGTCTGCCAGTGACTGTTGCCTTCCATTCTTCTGTGGAAGTTGTGCTTCAGAATTCAGGAGATAGGACAGATTTGGAGCTAGTGAAGAAGGTAGTGCTGCAGGAGGTTTGAAGGAACCCAAAAATGAAGGTGGTTGTGGCCTGTATTGAAAATGAGGAAGAGTGGACTCTCAAATCCACACTTTGTCAGGCACCAGAAACTGCAGAAAAACAATGAGGGAGCGTTTCTGCTGAAGGTTGTTCAGCTGTAAGTGACTTAAATGAGCCCAATGTTTCTCAGAGTTGGGGCATGTTGTCCATGTATATGATATGACAGTGAATCAACACCAGAGAAATGCAATCAGTTCATAATTTCACAGAGGTAAAACTATTGACGATTATGTCTTGCCATTTCTATTTTTTTTTCCTTAAAACAGAATAAAACTAAGGAAAAAAAAAGAACTTTCCTGTCCCACAGGATAAAAATAAGTTTAAAAAATTAAATATATGAATTTTTTTAGTTTAAAAAATCACATAAAAAAAATGTTACTAAATCATATTTGTTCTTTTAAAATGCAAATTTTAAATCTGGAATACTTCTCCCAGCAGGATTATTTTACAGCTCAGTTTCCTGGGATAATATTTTTATCGTAATTGCATCTGCACAGAAGTCAATAAATAAATAAATGATGCATATTTTGTATTCTAAATCATAAGAAAGCCATAGCTTAATGACAGAAATATTGCTTTATGTGGTAATAAAAACTCTGAGATTTGATAATGAAGCATGCGTGCAAGTTACAGTGAAGTACATGCAGAAGACCTCACCTAATTATGTTCTTTGTCAGATTTTTAAGATGAAGAATCACTGTGCTGTTAAAGATCCACTTTACATTTATTGCGTATCCCATACTCTCACTAGAACTCTCAATAAAAGGGGGAATTGATTAAGATGGAAGAAAACCCAAAGGACTTCTGCTTTGGCTCTTCGGTGTGTTTTAAAATAACACTGGGCACACCACGTAATATATCACGAAAGTTTCATAAAGCAAACAGAGCTTGCATTTCTATGAAATTGAAGGGTTGCTGCAGAGAAACACAGTTTATCTGCTCTGAAAACACAGTAGCTTTTGTTTTTTCTGCACCAGTATATAAAATTTGTGCAGGTTTACTATGTGAATGTCACTTGTTGTAGCATGATGATTTATACACATCATTCTGGTAGCCATAGCAGGAGGATTTACTATTGCATGTTACATTTCTCAGCCTAGCTAATGAGGAAAAAAAAATATGATGAAATTATCTGAGCAACAAGAAAACAGTATATCTCATTTTGTTATGGCCATATTCTACATCATGCCCTTGTGTTGTATGCATACAGCAACATACATTAGGCTTTTGTCTTACACCAGCAAAAAAGTTCTGTCAGTACATGGGCATGGCAAAGAGCAGAATAGCAGGGTGAAATTTAGCAGTTTCTGAATCGGCTTTGGAAACTTTCGGAAAGAAGCTGGTGAGAGGGAGCTGCATGATGAGAAAGAAAGGGAAAGTAAAATGGGTTTCAGTGTCAAAGGCTAAATTGTAAAGCAAGTTCTTAATTTAAGCCAGGGGCTCGGATAGGGAGAAAGTCTTCAGGATATATAGCGCAGTACAAATAGAGCAAATTGGGGTGAGGGCAAGATCAGAGGTGCTGAATGAGCATGGAGGAGGGTGCGCAAAAGAGGTCATAGAGTCAACTGGAGATCCCTAAGAGAAGGAGGAGAAGTTTTAATTTGATTCAAAAATACCACAAAGACTATGGAAAGTGATTGATAAGGTGCAGCTTCTACATTAGTAAGTACACCCCACTCGACATGCAGTGTACTTACAGGGAAGGTCTTAAGAGAGGATGAGGAACAACCAAGATGAGAAAGACTACAAGCCTGAAAGTATTTAAGAAGACAGTTAAGACAGACACTGGGAAAGCAAGGATGAATTGTGTTAAGGTTTCAGGAGTGGGGATAGGCTTCATTACAGTAAAAATGATATGACGGAAAAGCATTTGTTAGCTATGAAAGCCTGCTAAGCTTTTCCTGATAATTGGGCTCTGAGAACAAAGTCAAGGCCTGAGTTTCAGAGCCTTATCAAGGTGCTCAGCAGAAAATCATACATCTGAGTCTGACTGGCCTTTTGCATATCTTCAGCCAAGGTGAACAGAGAGCAAAGCTCAGTGAGTAAGGAGAAACAGCAGAGTATGTCATTAATTACAAGATAAAATGAATACGCTCTTGTTTCTGTAAGCTTTAGGCATTCAAAATATGCGATCTAGGCACTCTGAGCCTAGGTTTAGATAACTAAATCTCATATGAACAGCAAGGGGAAAAGATTTGTTAAATTTTCACAGGTGTGATGTGAAGTCACCAAGAGTTAGAGGAGAGCACCAGTGTATGAAACTAACCAAAGAGGGAAATAGAATAGATAAGCTGGAAGCCTCAGCTTGAATGCTAGTATTCACATTTTTTAAAGAGCTGAGAAGGGGTCCCTCAGGTGTGTGGTGGCTACTCTACACCACAGCTTGTATGACACCAAAAAACCTTTTGCCATGCTAGAGAAATTCTGTCTCAACTGAGTGTCACTTTTGAGTGTTGCTTTTTCTTCTCATTGAGCTTCATGCAGACTAACTGGGACAGAACATGAACCCAGGTTTTCCCCTGGTTGTTTAATTTTTCCAATCCCTCTTACTGCTACTCGGCAATGTGCTAATTGCTAAGAGTTTTTGCAGCCTCAGCAGCACTAGTAATTTGTTTTATCTTTTGCTGTGCATGTTAGAGAGAGTGTTTTCTCCACCTGTCTGGTGTAGGTGATAAGTGAAAAGGGCACAGAGCTATCACAGCTGTTTCATTGTTCACCAACATCTGAAATGAGATGACAAAAGGATCCAGAAATTAGGCAGCTATTAAGGAGAAATTTGAAGATGACTGGAGTAAAATGGAACGTCTGCTCTATATGGAAGCCAGTAGCACTATACTAGACGTAAAATCAGCTCCCTTTAAGCCAGATGTCTCTAAATTAGGAACAGACTAATAAAGACTTAAGTATTGATATACTGTGTTGAGATACTATAATGCTGTTTCTTGGATTTTGTTCCTGACAAAGGAATCCAAAGCACAGTTAGGTATGCAGTCATAATAATCATTCAGGACTGTCTGTCCTGTCAGGGTGATATCGAAACAGCTAAAGCACTGAGCAAGGTGTTACGTAAAACTAGCTCTGCAGAGGAGAAGAGGGCTGTATGTTGAAGTCCTGCCTTGAAATTTCAGCAGGCTTCTTCCCAGTACCTCCGTGCAGACCCTTCTTTAGAGTTTGGTTACCATGTGTGTAGCCATCTCCACAAAGCATGTGACTACGGTTTTTCATAAGCAAAGGGGCAAGGCTCACTCTTTTCTTTTAAAGGACATCTATTTGGATGTGTCTCCTACTTCTTACGTGCACCCAAAAAGCTGAATATTCTAAGAAAGAAGTCTTAGGTTTGATGTTCTTAGTTGCCTGTATTCCTGGTTGTATCCCTTCAGAAGAATATCGTAGCCGCTTTCATTGTTTTAACTTGCAGTGTTTCTCTGCTCCTTTGCAAAATGGAATGTGAGTTATAGCGTTTGTGAGAGAAGATGAGTGAAAGTCTGGCAGCACAGCTGTTACTGTGGTAGCCAAGGCACCACCTTTTTCTGGCAGCAGCACTGTCTGTAGCCCTCTCTGTTGGGGATACTGGGCAGAGAACAGTGGCTGTAGGACTAGGGCAGGGCTGAGACCCAGCAGGGCTCAGAAGTGCTTTGGGTACAAGCAGTGGACAAGGCAAAAGTATGGGAAACTTTCAGGAAGGAAGTCCGTATCATTTTCTAGTGCATGACATTGAGATTGAGAAGAGTACTGTGAACACTGTGGGTAGGCATCACTTTTGTATTCTTACTTTGTGCATGTGCACGAACAAAAGGCTCTATTGAATTTTATGCATAGGCAAAACACAAATAGATTTTGTCGTAAACAATTTTTGAAAGTGAAATCTGGAGATAACAAGTGTTTGCTTCTTCTCTAAGGAAAAAAGTGTATCAGATTGAAAAATTAAGTCAAAATGGCAAATACAGATTGCTGGTTACAAGACAATTTATGAGATACTAATTGGCATATGGTGTATTTGGAAAAAAAAAAAAAAAGCATTACTGAGTAGAAAGAATACCAGCTGGTTATGTAAATTTTGATGAGACCATACATGCAACACCTCATCACGTCACCGTGATTGTGTAGCGGTCACAGCTCTGTAACCAGAGGAGCAAGGAGTCTAGGTAAGTGAAATACAATCCATGCTTCCTGTTCACATTTTCAGTTCTCATTAGTTAATTACTTTGGCAGGTATGCACTGGTAGAAGAAAATTATTATATTCTTTGTACAAGACTATGTCTCTAAAAAATCAGATGAGCCAACTGACAAGACAATATTTATTTAATGGATACTAGCAAAAAGATGAACGTACTTTGTGAAATCAGAATGAATGTTACATAGTGCTAATTAAAAATGCAAATGGTTCAGGTTTGGGGGACATAAATCTTTGGGTTTTGTAATGGCGTTGGCACGTCCTTGATTAGAACGATCAAACATCAACTGTACCTGTTTCTGGCAGTTTAATCTATAACATATGGATCAGCATTTTGGGGTAACACATTGTAATGAAGCTAGAATAATAGCAGCAGTTAATTATCTTCAAAAGGAGGAATGAAAGAATATTTAATAGAAGGGAGACATAGTTAGAAGTGAGAACTTCTTGGCAGCAAAGCTATACATTACTTTTTTACCTTGAATCTCATTTTTCTCATAACATATATTATCAAGAGTGGAAAGGGAATAAAATAAATAGCAGCGAGGATTGTGTTTGGGATTTTGTTGTTGCAGTTGTTTGTTTTTTAATATTGAATGTCAGCCTTTGTCATAAATACACACAAAAGTATTAGAATGCTTTCTCATCATTAGTGTTTTCAACTGAAGCAAGACAGTAAAAAAAAATGTGGCTTATTGAAATTGTACATTAAAAAGTTGTGTGCAGTTTGTATGCACATGTGTAGTGTTTGTTTATATTATTGCAGAGATCAGTAGACCTTATTCTAGTGCTTGTTATCCGTGGGCCAGATGGTACTCTGACTTGCACAAGGCAAAGAGACAATTCAGTATCTTTTTAAGTGAAGCGATCAATATAATACTGGAATGCCTCATTTGGAAGTGTTTGTCATCCAAATTCAACAAAGGGGCTGTGGTACAAAGTGCAGGTAGATCTGATTGTGTGTAGTGAAAAAAGATGACTGTATGTTGTTGTCATGGTTTTATGATTTTTGTTATTGGTATTCCACATCATAGCATCATGTAAAACACTGGGAGTTAAAGAGTTAAAGCCCCAGTTCCGTGGACTGCTGATACCTGGTTCTCACAAGAGAAGAAGAACAACATACCCCAGAGGACTTTGCATTCAGAGGGAAAGATAAAACTGCTCGCGAGTCACAAGACTGTCTCCTTTTCTGCTGGTCATCTTGGCAGTGCGTGTTCCCCAGCCATTTCTCCTTCAGTTTAGAGTAAGGCCTTCAGTTTCGGACACACTCTCTCTCTCATTTTATTTGATTTATTAGCCTCAGTTCCAATTATATTGTATTATATTGTGTTATCTTGCATTCCAGTATCATATTTAGTAAATTAACTATCCTCCTCAGATCATTGCTGCTGTTCTGTTTTCAGGCCCATCTCCCGTCTCCCTACCCTTCCCCCTTTTCCCCTTTCTCAGGGTGTTGGGTCTATGGGTCCCCTGCCCCACTAGCCACAGAACTGGGCCAAACTGGCCTGTAAACCATCGACAACCCTCCCCTTTTTTGGGCCTGTGGGCCTGCTGTCCCCCTGTCACGAACACAGGTATACTAGAGATAACCCTGTGACAGTTGTATAGCAGCAGATTTACTCTAGTTCCTGATTGTGCTGGTATTATCAGGACTGCTAAAGCTTTTTTCGCCTGCAGAATTTATACAGGCTATAAAGAATCATGTGGATCAAAACCAACTAAAAACTTGAAAAACACAAGGCTTAAACAAATATTTAGTGTACTGACATGAAGTGGGATAAAGTAATAATTAGGGAGACATAAAGATTATTGGTCTTACACATCACAGAGAACTGTGAGGTTTCCTCCTTCCTTCGCTCATACTCTCTCTTTTTTTTTTTTTTTGTAAGCTTTTTTAGCCTATTTATTAATTTATTAATCATTGTCAGTTACTTGTTCTCCACAAAGCAGTGGTAAATTAAAGTATGACTAAAAAGGAATGTGGTACCACAAGCTATATACAAGAAAGAACTGCAGAACCACAGTCTGCATGTAAATTATCAAGTTTATAAGTAGCTTCATAGAAACTCCCTGAGTTTTGTTTACTCTTTTTTTTTTCCTTCTTGCTTTCTAATATATTTACGAATTTACAACATCTCTTCCTTTCCATTCCTCTTAGAAGGAAAATCCAAATAATTTCATTAAATCTCTATGCTGTTAGTCCATTTTTTTTTTTTTAATAAGCAAGGCTTGGTTTCGTTCTCTTACAATATTTTGGCCTGTATTGTCTTAATACAGTCTTACTGGTTATAATCATCCTCCTGTATCCTTTATAAGGGCTAGAGGAGTTTCTTGCAATATGCCAAATGCAATAGTACATTCATGATAAGATGTAATTTTGAAAGGGTTCCTCAGGAGTTAAATGAATCTGTTGGGGCGAGATCAGCAGATGCCTTATTTTTTGAACCTGTCCCTATTAACCATCTGAGCTTAACTGTATGGAAAAAAAATGCTGCGTACTGAAAAATTACATCGAATTCATGAGAGTCTTTTCAAGATAATTTTTTTAGTTGCCATTTCAGTTTCAAAAACATACTTAAGTCCTTTCACTTAGCATTACTATATAAAAATTGTATTCTGTTGTCTTTGTTCACCATAAACAAGTGCTTGCTTATGTATAATGACTTAATAAATCAATATAAATGAAATTCCTGGGTTAAAAAAAAAATTTAAAAAAAAATTAACATATTTCAAGAAATTATTAGATCTTATTGGTGTTGAATGATTTCCTACCTGACAGCAACTACTTTGAGCTACTACGTTTAAGAACTTACAACTTTTCACTATTCTTGAAGTAATAAGTACTTGCTCACAATTGCTGCACTCAAAACGTCTGTTTCACTGCACATAACAGACAGACCTAACAGCCCCAGTTTATAATTTATTTATGGCCGAACCACACTGCTCCAGAACACCAGAACCACTAAGCTGCAGGTGCCTGAATGTCCCTTTGCAGATGTGCCTCGTGCTAAATTCTGTTTTCAGAGATCTCTTAAGGTCAGCTTGAGGTAGGACAAGGGATGTGGTTCTTGGCTGGAGGGAAACTGCATGATATTTCCTGAAATTTCTTTAGATTGCATTGAAGAATTACACTGTAGAACTAACTGATCTTGTAGCAGGGCTACTGCTGTAGAGACAAAGTAATTTTTATGTTGGAGTAGGGCTGTAACAGTTCGGTATTCCTATTACTTAAAATAATTTCCAGTTTTGTTTCAGATTTTGGCTTCTGATCTAATTGCACACTGTGTATAGCAAACAGTTTTGTGTTGGCACTAGTGGACTTCCACAGATTTTGTTAAAAATTAAATGAATAAGTAAAAATCTGGAAATGCTCGATGGTTTCAACAGGAAGCAAGAGATTAGGAAATAATTAATGCAATTTCTGCCAAATAGAATAAAAGGATCAGCTTGTAAATTCTGTTATAAATTTAATCTCAAGCTTTAGGACATCTATTCTGAATACCGGTTAATATATTCACTTTAAAATAAGAACTGTAAATATCTTGCTGATCTTATCTAGACACAAAAGTGGCATATGCTCAAATTCAGAATTTATTAGGAGGATCTGTTCTTGTAAAGCAAAGTAAAATTTTAGGATTTATTGTGGGGCTTTTAAAAGAATGGGTATTTTCTCTCCTAACAAGTTTTGTATCTTAGACGTCATTAAAAAAAAAAAAAAAAAAACACAAGAATTTGGACAGATATATGTGTTATATCTTTGTCCTGGGCTATTTTATTTAATTTGTATGTGATTCACTCTGTGTAAAAGCTCAGCTTTTATGTGGTAATTTTCTAATAAATTAATATGCTTAATAGCAAAATAGTGCATGAAAAGAATGTGTTATCACTGTCCACTGAGAATTTTTATTTTTTTTTGTACGAACCATGTTACTAGTTTTGTTTCTAATTTACAGTCCACTGACGAGTGAAATGATCCTTTGTCTCTGTTGTTCCAGCCTAATCAAACAGCACTAATCTTGTTCCTTGTCAGTCTTCTGCAGAGGGAAATAGCAGCCAGAGCAAGCTGAGAGTGAGACAAAGCAGGAGGAAACCGCAGAGCTCAGGGAAATGAGTGCTGTAATAATGGCTGCTGAAGCTGCTGTCCCATTAGAGAGACCTATTTTATGTAGTGTTTTCAAAGTTGTCCCTGTACCAAAAGGAATCAAGCATAGTTTCTCATTTGTGTGTTAATTCTGGAGATGGTATGATGCTTAGCATCCGGTGGGTTCTGGACGTGTAGCTGAAGACATAAAATCATCAGTGCTAACCAGGGTTTAAATTACAGTGAAAAAGACCATCCTGTGTCTCCCTGTGGACAGTTTCCAACCAAGACACATTTTGAATAATATTTTGACCATCTAAAGCTCTATGGTGATCAGGAGAGATTGCTCCTAAGTGTCATCCCTCATCAGCCAGAGCCAGTGGGCTGAAAAAAGGCAGCTCCAAGCCCATATTGTCTTGCCCAGGCCTTTTTGAAAATAATGAGGAGGAATGAGCAAATTTGAAAAGTGTCTTCTTGATGAACAGCCTGTCCCTGCATCAGGAATTGTACCCATGAGAAATGCTCCCTCCACATTTCTGATGCAGCTTCATATGTGTGTGGTGGTGCTGCCCTTCTCTTGGCTTGAGCAATGCCCAGGGTAGACTTCTTGGGCTTGTCAGTTGCTGTCCCTACTCCATCTCATAAAGGTAATATCCCTAGCCACTGCATCTCTATAAGTGAGATTTCTTGTCTTCCAGCACAAATTTGTTGTCTTCAGGGAGGATTTTTTTATCTCTTGTTTGTCGAACTTGTATGAGAAGCAGGCTGTAGGCAGGGGAATCTCAAGGCAACAAAACTTAGTTTTGTGGTTAGCCTGGGTTTTAGATGACGAGGTAACAAAGCACCTCTGACAGACAACTTGTCTAGTGTTCTTACAGATATCCTCACTTGTTATTTATTTCTGTTCACTACAAAGGATGGAAATGCTGGCATAGTCTTACATAATTACTAATTTAAATGGTTAGGTAAAATGGATTCTGAGATGCTTGCTTACTTTTGTGCACGATTTATACCTCTGTGGATGGGAACCCAGACTTCTCTTTAACTGTCAGTAGGTGTGTGGCATGGCACAGCAACGGCCTTGTGATGAATGAACTTCTGTTGAAAAGCTGATGTAGCAAGATTCTCTGTTAGTACATAGGTCTCTTCAATTAGTGCCTCCTATTTATTTCCATGGAAACTACAAGAGATACAAAGAACACAGTAACACTATTTAGTAGAGAAAATTCTCATCTCATCAAAACACTGTTTTTCAACACAGTCACCACAATTAACTATGTGGTTTTCCCAGTGATGAGCAAGAGCCTGCATGCCACACCCTGAAAAATCTGCACCAGCAGAGGTGATCCACTGGAGACCTGTTGTCACTGCTGAAACACACCTCACACTGCCTCACTGTTCTCACATCCACTGTTTGGTCTCTATAAACATTCAGCAAGCATCAATGAATGTCAGTGAGTGACATTTTTCACATGGGGGAATGCAGTAACACACCTTTGCTTCATATGCACTTCCATGTCAGACACTGTTTTGTCAGACTGCCCCTCTGCTGCCATCTGTCACGCAGCAACAACATGTAATGGAATATTACAGAATCACAGAATAGCTTAGGTTGGAGTGAACCCTAAAGATCATCTAGTTCCTGCCCCTGAATGCCTTCAGAGATAGGGCATCCACAACCTCTCTGGGCATCCTGTTCTGGCACCTCACCACTCTCTGAATAAAAACTTTCTTCCTAACATCTAGCCTGAATCTTTCCTCTTTTAGTTTAAAACCATTTCCCCTTGTCATATCACTATCAGACTGTGTAAAAAGTCACTCCGTCAGTCCCTCTCCTGCTTGTAAGCTCCCTTAAAGTACTGGAAGGCTGCGATGAGGTCTCCCCAGAGCCTTCTCTTCTCCAAGCTAAACAAGCCCAACTCCCTGAGCCTTTCTTCATAGGAAAGGTGCTCCAGCCCTCTGATCATTTTAGCGGCCCTCAATATTAGCAGGAAGGTTCAACATCTACTGCTGTACCACCACCATCCACCTCTGACACTGTGGACCAACATAATAAATAGGAGGCAATACTTTTGGAGGAGCACTCATTTATCAGAAGTTTAACTTTGGCAAAAAAAAAGATTTTTATGGTAGGCTTATTTTTTTCTGAAATAAAATGCACATTTGAGTTTTTGCTAAAAAAAAAAAAATTGACATTTTTATTTGAGAATAAACTTTAAAGAGCAATGAAGAGAAAGTAGTAAGTGGAAAACAACATGTATTTGCTTGTGAAAGGTATAAGAAACCAAATCATCTTCTTAGGGTATTGAAAGCTGCCAGAGCTATCATGTCGGAAGGGTAGCAAAATACTCAAATTTGTTTCTCAGAAAAGTATGGGAAGTCAAAACAGTTCCTTCTGCAGATAGCTTTTTGGCTCGATGTCACTGAAAATTTTTACTGTAATATTTCTTCAAACATGCACTTTCCTCTCTGCTCATAGTGCCAGCTCTTGCTCCCCTTCTTGTTTGTTTGTGGATACCATGGCTGCAGTTCTTCCCTCTGCCCTGAGGGAGGGAGACAGACAAAGAGGAGTGACAGAGGAAAGAAAGAAATTGTTATGAGAAAATATGAGACAGATGGGCAAGTAAGTGAAGGAAAAAGCAGAAAGCAGAGAGATAAATTTTGAGGAAAGGGAAAGGAAAGGCTTTATAGAAAGCATGGTAAAAACACATTAACAGATGGATAGGGAACTAGTCTGTTTACTGCCGATGTTACTGAGAAAAGTTTGAGTTACCATAAGAAGTGATGCTTTATTTTTTCCAACTTGATGCTATATTCACTTGTAACCTCACTGTTTACAGAAATGGAAATATGAAAACATGGCCTATTGCAGGCATCCAGAAAAGTATTTAGTATTTAGATTTTCCAGAAATTCAGAGTGGAGGTTCCAAATGGTGTTTCTTTATTTTCAGATCCTTGGCTTAGTTAGCAGAAGAGAAACTTTTTAATTTGGGCTGTTTTCTCAGTGGTCCAAAGGTGAGTAGTTACCTCCACCTTGTTGCAGCGAGCAGCAAATTAGAGGGGATAGCATTTCAGGGGCTTGTAGGAAGCTTGGTTGCTATAACAATAGGAAGATAAAATCCATAAGAAGACTTTACCTTCTGTCATGTTAGTTGCTATAATAACTTTTCATTAAGAACATTGTCAGGGAGTTTTGGATATTGGATATTTTCTCTGCTGGATCACCTTTATCTATGCACTCATTGAAACACTACCCAAGCAGCAGCTTGTTAGTGAGGCAGATACTGACACCATGCTGACCCTTTCCCAGCAGACTGTTCCACGTGCTTCGTGTTCTTCTTTGTTACAGACTCTACCACCTCACTGGAGCTGAAAGACTCATCTGTTTGTGAAGTCCAGGCTTCCCTGCAGAGTACTTGCCATAGAGTTATATCACCACTCGTTTGGTATCGTGGTTGTTTGCTTAACAGGTAACAAACAATGGCCCTGCAATTTCACATATGAAACCCTCCAGAGCTCTGGAATGAATACCAACCAGTTCCAAGGACTGTCTGGTACTTGGTTAAGTACCTCCTGTATATTTATGTCAGTTTGAAGTCCACTGTCCTTCTGTCATTACAGCTGTTGTAATTTTTGCTGAAGTCCTAAACAGAATCTTTCCTTTTTCTGCTTTAGCATCATAGGATTATGGAATGGCTTGTGTTGGAAGGGACCTTAGAGATCATTTAGTTCCAACCCCCCTGCCATGGCCAGGGACACCTTCCCCTAGATCTGACTGCACAGGACCCCATCCATCCTGGCCTTGAGCACCTCCAGGGATGGGGCTTCCACAGTTTCTCTGGGATAATTCCATGTTCCAATGTGTCACTACCCTAATATTGAATAATTTCTTCCTAATATTTAATCTGAACCTACCCTTTCTTGGCTTAAAACCATTCCCTCTTATCCTAGCACTACTCTCACTGATGGAAACCCCTTCCCATCTTTCCTATAGACCCCTGTTTAGAACTGGAAGCTGCAATGAGGTCTCCTCTGTGCCTTCTCTTCAATAGGCTGAACAACCTCAACTATCTCAGCCTTTGGCACATTAATTCAGTAGGTTGTTTCTCTGGTTCCTGTGTCCACATCTACTGAGAGTGTATGTATAAACAGAGACTCCTGAACAGTTTAATCAAGCCTCTAACCTACCAGTTTCTTAGGCTTAATATAAAGCTTAATATATGAGAGGGAAATATCCTGTAGGTTGCAAGGACTACGCATGATGTGACTTATAAAAAGTGATTCAGATGAACTTGAGCTCTTACATTTTGTTACTCATCTTTATCTAGAAAAAAAATCATCAAATAGTAGTCACTAGTGTAAATAAGTGTTCAGCAATATCTGTTCTGGTACCTGAGAACATGTGCAACTGTTTCCTTCACAACCAGCCAGCAATCCAAAGACAATGCAAGATGCTACTTTATGCCAGTGGAAGCCTGTGGAGCCAATTTCCTTGACAGTCACAGATGCCATCTCCTTTCCAGGCACGTTGTCTTCTGTTCATGCCTTGAAGTATTAACATCACATGGTGCAGCAAAATTGAGCACATCTGTTAATACCTCCATGCCAGAAGGGAATAACTAAGTGGTGTGGGAAGGGAAGGTGTTCAGCTCAAGGTTGTCTAATGCTTCCATTATGTAAAGTTTCATTGCAAAAAGGTATTTTGATTCAAGTAAAACTATTCCGATCAACAAAAAGAAAACAGTATACTCAAAAAAAATACCTGAGCAGATCATATGCAGTCTACTTCAGCACTTCTCCGCAGACTCTGGGAGCTGACGCTTAAGCTACAGATATATTCAGAGGAGATCAGTACAGCTCTAAGTTCATTCTTCCCAAAAATGCCAGCGATGGTTCAATGTTTGAGAAATTCCTTTCCAGTATATTGTGACCAAAGCCTGCAACATCCAAGCAGCATGATTAATCTAAAAAATAGTATTCTAACCAATACCATTAGATCTAAAATTGCTTTTATTTAATAACTAAAAGTGCTGGAATTCATACTGGCAGTGTGTTGTTCACCTTCTCCTTACAGCTGTTAGAGGAAGAGCTGCTTTGAGAAAACAACCCATAGCCTTGAACAAAGCATAGCACAGTGTTCCTATGGCTTCTGTCATGCTTTAAACCCTGCTTGTACAGCTGCAGCACATAAAGAGTCCATGTTCCTGAAGTAGTTGCTAATTAAGAGAGGGGGGCCTAAATCTTCCCATCTAGTATCTAGTGCTTCTGAGCTTGACACTCTTTATCCTTCTAATTAGGAGTGAATGTTTGCAGTGAAGTATTGATATTCTGGGTGTACTTATTCTCATAGGGGGCTGGTGGTGAAAAGTGTCAGATTGACTGCTCTGTTGTGCTGAGGAGCTGAAGTACACAGTGTTGCCTGTGCTTAGAAAACAAAATAAGATCTGGGCATTAGCTATTAGCAAATATTATTTTAAATAGTAGCAAAATATTTTACTGAAGTTGTCAGTGATTGGAAACAAAGTAAATAATTCACTGTCTTCCATCTATGTGTCTTGGTTATTATATTAATACAGGATAAAAAAAAAACAAAAGAAGTCTTTAGAGAAAGCTTTTCCCTTCACATCCTGGGACTCGTGTTCATGTGCACACATGGACACACAAACACACACAGAGGACATTATTTCAGACTGACTTCTTTCTGAACACTCCAAAATTATCACAGAATGCTTTGTGTTGGCAGGGACCTTAGGTCCACCTGGTCCAACCCCTGCTCAAGTCAGTCTCCCAGGTGCAGGTTGTTCAGGACCATGCCCAGGCAGCTTTCAAAGATCTCCAAAAGTGGAGTTTCCACAGACTGTCACTCCTGTAATTTTTGTCCATTCTCTCACTTACCCAGACCACTCCCTCTGTCATGCTCATTCTAATAGTGGGGCTTCCTGTGGAAATTGGTTATAAGCAGGTTTTGAAATGTTGAAAGCTGAATGTGTCCGAGACATCTTTAAGAACAAAAATAGAAGATTTGGGATTCTTCATTAAGGTCCTTACGGCTGCCTACAGACACAGTGGAGGAAATGACGATTACGACAAATGTGGTTTTTCTTCGCTTTTGGAAATATTGGCTCTTGAAGCAGTACTCCCTCAAACAAGGCAATTGTTTAGGTATATAAATATTAGGTATATAAATATTAGGTATATAAACACTCCTTTATTTTAGTAGCTGTGTTTGATTTCACTGAATTCCTGATTCAGTCACTTGACTGAGACTCTCAGAATATTCTGCTTTATTTGGGGGTTCCTTTGTATTTTTCACTGCCTTCAAAAAGTGTCCCGTCTTGGTCTTATTTCTTACAATAAAACATGCTTCAGACATTCCCCTGTATTTTCTTTGGCAGTTGTATATTCATGAAGTTGTGGGTTTTTTTTTTTCATCTAAAGGAATTGTTCCTAGAGAATTCTACTTATTTTTTCCAGCTCTTTTTCTTTTTCAGTTAGTCTAGAGCATTGCTTTTTGTTTTTCAGGTTTTTTTTATTTGTTACCTCCTTACAAAAATCAGAACCTGTGATTCTTTGATTTTATGTGGAACTCATGGGAATTTAGAGTGGTGAATGAGAACCCAAGAACATATCTAAGTGGAAAAGGGTAAAGAGGACAAGAAAAAAGCTCTCTTACATATTGATGTATTACAATGAATGCTTGTCTGCAGCTCTCTTGTAAAACTGTGCAGCAGTTAACAGCATGGCAGCACAGCAGAAATCCAGAAAATTTTGGAACAGTCCATAGCACATATTATGTAATGATTGCATAATAATTGATCTGGCTTGATTTCTCCATAGTAATTTTTTTAAACAGCTCCAGCTGGGCTATTCTTTTGGGGAAGTAAGTGTAGTGTTTGGGTATTAACTGACTGACCCTGCAAGACCCTATCATTACCTGAGCAAGTTTCAGATATCCTGTGTGAGCACTGCAAAGGGAACAGGAGTGGGACAGACCCTTGCAAACCCCTTCTTCCTTTCCATTTCCTTGCAAAATTTTCCTGGCCCCCTAGGTCTCCATTCGGAGATGACTTGGTTCTCCATCCCTCTCACCAGATCTCTGTGCCCGTTCTTGTGAAGTTCATTTTCTGTGTTCTTTCTTGAAGTCACTGTAGTGGTGCTAGCTATCACTATGTTGCTCATAATAAAATGCCCTTATATTATCAGTGCTGCCCTTCTGGTGTACAAAACTCATCCCTGCATACCTTGAAAGCCTTTTCAAATTCTGCTCCGTTGATAAAGGGTAAAACTGCTTTCTGTCAGCTTTGTGTACACTGTCCAGTGAAGTGCTGCACTGCTTGCTTATCTCCTTAGAGGTTATTTAAGGGAGAATCTCTATTGATTTGAAACATATAAAGCCATGGGTAACCCTCAGAGAAATTAATAGCTGACACAGTATTAAAGCATTTAATCAATCTCTGAAGATATTTAGGGTCTGTGTTGTAAAGCAATTTCTGTTATTCTGTGGCCAGCCATAAGAAGGAAAAAATAATGAATGCCCTTTTGCATGTGACATCAAAGTGCTGACCTGAACAATGTGTTTCAGGCTGTTTGTTCTGTGACTTAGTCATTCAATACCCATGATCATAGAATCATAGAATTGTTTGAATTGCAAGGGACTCTTAGAGGTCATCTAGTCCAACTCCCCTGCAATGAACAGGGGCATCTGCAGCTAGATTAGGTTGCTCAGTGCCCTGTCCAGGCTGACCTTGAATGTCTCTTGGGATGGGGCATCCACCACCTCTCGAGGCAACCTGTGCCAGTGCCTCACCACCCTTAATGTAAAAAAAGTTCTTCCTTATATCCAGTCTAAATCTCTTAGTTTGAAACCATTTCCCTTTGTCCTATCTCAACAGCCCCTGCTAAAGAGTCTGTCCCCTTCCTTCTTATAGCCTCTCTTTAGATATTGAAAGGCTGCTATCAGTTCTCCCCAGAGTCTTCTCCAGACCAAACAGCCCCAGCACTCAGCCTATCCTAGTAGGGGAGGTGCTCCATTCCTTGGATCATTTTTGTGGCCTTCCTCTGGATGCACTCCAGCAGGTCCATGTTTCTCCTGTACTGAGGACTCTACACCTGGACACAGTGCTGTGACACAGGGACTGTGTCAAATGCCTTACTGAAGTCCAAATAAAGGACACCAGTGGCTCTTGCTTTGTCCACTGACACAGCTACACCATCATAAAAAGCAACCAGGTTGGTCAGGCAGGACCTGCCCTCAGTGAAGATATGCTCGTTATCCCACATCACCTCCCTGGCTTAGCAGGGAGGTGCATTAGCAGAGCTTCCAGGGGGATCTGTTCCATGATCTTCCCCAGCACAGAGGTGTGGCTAACAGGTCAGTAGTTCCCTGACTCATCCTTTCTACCCTTTTTAGAAATGAATGTGATGTGGCCTTTTTTCTAGTCATAGAATCATAGAATCATAGAATTAGCAAGGTTGGAAAGACCTACAAGATCATCCAGTCCAACTGTCCACCTACCACCAATGTAAACCTACTAAACCATGTCTCTCAACACAACGTCTAAATGTTTCTTGAACACCTCCAGGGACAGTGACTCCACCACCTCCCTGGGCAGCCCATTCCAGCACCTGACCACTCTTTTGGAGAATAAGTATTTCCTAATGTCCAGCCTGAATCTCCCCCGGTGCAACTTGAGGCCATTCTCCCTCATCCTGTCACTAGTTACAAGAGAGAAGAGGCCGACCCCCAGCTCACTACAACCTCCCT
Source organism: Numida meleagris (assembly GCF_002078875.1). Lineage (NCBI taxonomy): Eukaryota > Metazoa > Chordata > Aves > Galliformes > Numididae > Numida > Numida meleagris. The sequence goes on along the minus strand of NC_034411.1, from coordinate 80,021,806 downwards.
TCAGGTAGTTATAGACAGTGATAAGGTCACCTCTGAGCCTCCTCTTCTCCAGACTGAACAATCCTAGCTCCCTCAGCCACTCTTCGTAAGGCCTGTGCTCCAGACCCCTCACCAGCTTCGTCACCCTCCTCTGAACACAGCCCAGGGCCTCAATGTCTTTCTTGCAGTGAGGGGCCCAAAACTGGACACAGTACTCGAGGTGCTGCCTCACTGGTCACCAAAGACTTTTCCTCACCACCATGACTTTTCAAGTATCGTCAAGGATAGCTTGTTGACTGTGTCGGCCAATTCCCTCAGGACTCTGGGATGCATCTCATCAGGACTCATAGGCTTATGGATCTTCAGGTTCCTCAGGTGGTCATTAACTTGATCTTCACTTACAGTGGGATGGGCCTTGCTCACTCAGTTCCCTCCTGAACCATCCACTCAAGGTCTGCATGTAAAGCATCTGCTAGTGAAGACTGAGGCCAAAAAAAATTCTCCTTGTCCATTGTTACTAGCCTGCTTGTATTGCTCACTAGGAGGGGGAGGATATACCTTCCTGGACTTTCGTGTTCCAGTTGATGTACCTATAGAAAGCTTTTTTATCCTTTTTTGCATCCCTTGCCCAGTCCAGTTCCAGTTGGACCTTCGCCTTCCTGTCCCCATCCCTACACAGACTAGCAGCATCCCTATACTCCTCCCAGATTACTAGTCCCTACTTCTACTGCCTGTGCATTTTCTTCTTACTCTCCAATTTGACCAGCAGGTCATGTTTCAGCCATGCTGATCTTTTGCCTTCTTTTTCTGACTTCCTATATCTGGAGATGGAGAGCTCTTGTGCCCTAAGGAAAGCTTCCTTAAAGATCTGCCAGCACTGCTCTGTTCCCTTGTCCTTGTGGGCAGACTCCCAAGGGGACTTACTCCCCGAAGAGCTTGAAGTTGGCTTTCCTAAAATTTATCTTTCTCATTTTACTCTTTGCCTGTCCAGTATCCTTCATGAGTGTGAACTCCAACATTGCATGGTCACTACAGCCCAAGCAGCCTCCAATCCTGATGTCACTAATCAGTTCGCTTGCATTGGTGAGCAACAGGTTGCATCCCCCCATGTGAGGCTGTCTGTTTCCTGGTCAGGACATTATCCTTTATACATTCCAGGAGCCTCCTGGATCACCGATAGCTTGCCATGCTACTTTTCCAGCAGATGTCAGAGTGGTTGATGTTCCCCAAAAGGATGAGAGCCTGTGATTGCAATGCATCCTATAGCTAGAGGAAGAAGTCTTCATCAGCAGACTCTGCTTGATCAGGCAGCCTGTAGTAGACCCCAGCCACAAGGCTTCCTTTGTTGCCTCAGTCTCTAACTCTCACCCATATGCTTTCGACTTGCTTGCGGCCATTCTTCAGGGACAGCTCTTCACACTATTCCTTCCTTGACATAGAGGGCAACTTCTCCTCCCCTCCTTCCTTGCCTATCTCTACTGAACACGCTGTAGCCATCAATAGCCACACTGCAGTCATGAGAATCATCCCACTAGGTTTTGGTGATGGCAACCACATCATGGTTTTCCAGTAGCACGTTTGTTGCACCTTTATTTGACAGACACTCTGGACCCAAGTCAGATTTATAACACGTCATTGCCCTCAGAGAGTAGAAGACGGACATCTGTTAACCCTGGATCAACTTTCCTCAATGATATGTTTGTCTTTTCACAATACTGAATTGAGTGCTGATTTCGTTTGAGTTTATGTCCCATCAAGCTAATTGTCTTCTCTTAACTTATGACTTATTCTTTCCACAACAGCTAAATTCCTCCTCTGTTTAGGGAAAGTGCTTAAGAACTGATTTATTTAGACTGTGCTGACTTTATCCAGCTTCAAAGGAAAAGGGACACTGGATGAGTAAGACAGGCAAATGAACCAGCTTGTGTTACAGGGTAAGGATCAGAACAGAAAAGTGTGAGTTGCCCCTTCAGCCCCCATGCCTGAGTAGAGGCTGTGTCCCTTTGTGCATCAGGCTGATGTACTGAGCCAGGCTTTCCCTGAGCTTGTCCTCAGGAAACCTATTTGTGCTGGCCTTGCTGTGTTGCACAAATGAATGGGAAGACCTTTTCCTGACCTACAAGACTTCATTGTACTTTGGAAACCCCATCTCAGAGGGGAGAATTTCCCCTTGGATAAAAGACATAGTCCACCATAGCCCTTCCATGTTCTCCTAAAGAAACTGATCTCTCATTGTGTGCAATGATGAAAACAGATGTTTTTCTTATTAGGTCTTAAGTTTTCACCTAAGGGAATCTTAAACTAATCCACAAATTTGTTTCTTATTTGTTTGTTTGTTTTTAATAGAAAAAAAAAAAACAAAACTGTTCCAAAAGTGAAAAGTAGATACAGAGACTACATACATGTAGTTCAAACAAATTTACAACTGTAGTTCATGCTGGAGTCATTGCCCAACAAACTGATTGCCTGGCAAATTGGACAAAGATTCAATGTTATCTTTTTCTTCACTTTGCTTGCTATTTAAGAATAACTGTGTACCTAGTGGAATAATTTTGTAAGTATTGTGTTACAGAGATTAAATATGTTCTTAAAAGAGAAAGGCGTAAAGTATGATTAGGACAACTTTCCAACTTCACTTATGAACACAGTTCTGGGTAGATAGAAGCAGATCACTTGATTCTAAGTCGGAAACTCCTTACTGATACTTGACCTTGTACATTCATGCTCTTTGTTCATTTTTCTCCACTACGTGTTCCTTTTCCAATGTGTAGTCTTAGTACATTGTTACATCACTTTCCTGCAACCTTTACTTTTTGATCTGTTTCCAGGTCGTGTCTCTGCTCTATAGCAGAGCAAGAGCTTTAGAGCAAATCCTGTTGTCATTTGTGTTCTGTTTCTGTAAAATAACTTTCCTAAATTTGATATTTATGGCATGTGAAAGGAAAACAACGCACCAAAGATTGAGATTTGTATTTCTGCAGGAGCAGTGAATAATCATCAGGAGTTGAACTTGCTGTGAATGCATGAAATAATTGTCACTTCAGCATTTGACATTCCAGACGATTCTTGCAGTCATAGAAAGAATTTGTAAACTTCTGTGCCAGATCTTGAAAATTATGGAAGTTCAGTAGAGTCAAGACAACTGAAATGAGTGTTGCAACAACACTTTTAGTTACATTGTTTCTCTTAGGAGAAGTGAACCAGTCAGAATACATCTGTGTGTTCTGGTGGAACAGCCATCATGGAACCACTTTTTATTTGTTAAGTCCATCTTCAAACAGAGAAAGTGAGAGTCCAGGGAACAACAGGACATTCATCCTCACATTAGTCCACAGGCAGATTATGGAGCAAATACTTCTAAAAGCCATTTCCAAGCTAAGGAAAGAAAGGACAGCCACACTAGATCTATCAATTGCAATTCGTGTCTAGTCAACCATCTTACTGGAATTTAGTAAGCCTTTGATGGTCTCCCATAGCTTCATTGTAGTCAAACTGGACTGGACAGATGGATTACAATTTGTGTGAAAAAAATCTTGGACCATTGGGCTCAAAGAGTTTTTGTCAGTAGATCAAAGCCCAGTGGATGGGTGGTGATTGTAGTGTTCATTAAGCATCAGTCCCAGGAATTATACTGTTGTCAACGGTTTACGAGCATTAGGCCCAATTCCGTGACAAGGGGGACGGGGGACCCAAGGGCCCACGTCCCGGGAAAAGGGGAAAGGGGAAAAGGGTAGGGAGATGGCCCTGAGAGCAAAGAACAGCGGCAACAATCTGAGGAGAAACAAACTAATGTACTAAATACGATATCGGAATGCCAAACAACACACTATAATACAATATAATTACAATTTAAGCTGATAAATCCAATACAGAGAGAGAGAATGTCCCAAAATCAAGGTAGGCCTTACTCTACTACCGACGATAAGACGGCTGGAGAGCGAGGTGCTGCCAAGACGAGAGACGGCGGAAAAAGGGACGAGGTCTCGTGATCTGCAAGTTTTTATACTGCGAGCTTCTATCTTTTCCCTCCGGCTGGAAAATGGTAACAAAGGAGCAAAGTACCGTGGGGACTGTAGTAGTCCTTCTCTTCTGAGAACTAGGTATGTCCACTACATGATGTTATGATGTGGAATACCAATAACCGAAAATCACAAAACCATGACAACTGTAAAACATCTTTATTAACAACCTGACCCATCACTTTGGTGCATTATACCATACCAGGAAAAGAGTTCAACATGTGGAAGAGTGGATCTGTGATCCAGAGGGATCTGAACAACAGGAAGGAACTGTTTGATGGGAACATTATGATGCTCAGGGGAGACAAAAGCAAAGTGTCCTCTTGGAGCTGAACAACCTCATGCAACAGTTCAGTCTGGGGACTAACTTGCTGAAGAGTGGCTCTGGAGAAAATGACCTGGGGATCCTTGTGGAGAAGCTGAACATGTATTGATTGTGTGTCCTTGTAGAAATGAAGGCTAACCACGTACTGGACTGTTAGTAAGCAAATATCTTCCACAAAGAGGAGATAGAGAAAAGCGACTATGACTCTGTATTTGGCACTGGAGAGGCCATATCTGAAGTACTGTGTCCAGTTTGGGCCCCAAGTGCAAGAAGAAGATCAGCAAATTGGAGACAGTCTGCCATTTTGGAGACCAACGTAGATGGTAAGGGCCAGATCACAGGACATACAGGACATACATAAAGGCTGCCCTATAGGGATGATTTCTTCTGAGGTTCACAGGAAAGTACTAAAGACAGCCAAGTTCCAATTAGATACAAGGGAAAACAAAACAACACGGAGAGGTTGGTTAAGCCATGGAGCATGTCATGCAGAAGCACTGTGCACCCTCCACCTCCAGAAATTTTCATAACTTGGCAAGGCCCTGAGCAGCCTGATGTAAGACTGAATTTAGTCTTGTTTTCAGCTGGGGTCTACATTCAGTGCCTCTGGGGGCCCTTTCCAACCAGAAATATTTTATGATGCCTTGATTTACACTTAGACCAAATGGAGTTAGCATGTTTCTATCTCATTGTGAGCTGTAAGGATTTGATCTGATCCTCCTAACCGTTTTTCACCCGTGCACCTCCACCACTCTTTAACTAAATTACTTGTGACAATAATTTCTTCACAACTTGGCAAATTTCCACACTGGTCAGAGGCCTAGTACAGTGTAACCAAAGCAGTGTGGGAACAGAGAAGACTGTCCATGTTTTGAAAGGTATCAGACCTTGCAAGTCCCTTTCTCAAATGATGTCAGACAGATGTGACAGAAGAGCTAAGCTGGGACATCCCTTTCACCTGTGGCAGAAAAAAAGTAACTACATCAGTTACTAAGATTTATTTATTTAGTTAGTTATTAAGTAGAAAAAAGCATAAATATCAGCAGTGGGAAAGAAAGCAAGCTTTAAAGTCCATCCGTTCACCTTCTTGAGAAGGTTTTCTGTCTTTCTGGACTCCCTATCGCCATCAGCTCCTATCCTGTTTTTTTCTGTCTCTGAAGATAGTCAGCAGATTTGGCAGTGAGAGGGGTTTTGAATGTCAGCCTTGAGTCTTCCTGCTCAGAGCATTTCCTTGTGAGTGTGTTTTGAAAGGTTTCTGCTAGAGCTGCAACAGATAAAAAATTCTCTATGGCTGAATTGTGTATAAGTTTACATTCCAGTTACATACTTTAAAATTTCAGCCTCACAGGACAAGGGGAAAATTGCCACCAGAGATTCACAAGATGTTTTAATGTCTGAAAAGCATATCTGCTTTTTGATCTTCGTTAGTATTGTAGAAAAAAAATGGAGGGAGGGGCAAGAAACTATTTTTGCCACATAAAGAACCAGACAGTATCTCAAATGATAGCTTTGAGGACACTGCCATAAGCAAATCAAGTACATGCCCTGCAGCATCCTTGTCCTCATTCAACCTTCCATGGAGGAAGAATTACAGTTCAGGTTGCAAACTGAGTATTACTGAGAAGAAAGATTAAATAAAAGCTTTAGAGATAAACTAGATGTGTAAATACTGAGGGTACAGTTTCTGACACAAACTGACACAAATACATCTCCCAAATATTGTCTTTTCTCAGCATTTCTTGTCCAGTATTTCAGACTTTACACTTGCTAATCAACCATGACTGTCCAATCAGAAACTATTATCATATTTAAGGCATCTTGCATCTCACATTAGCTAAAATATGCTGTTCATTGTAGCAAAACATGAGCATCTGCAGTTGTGGATACATTCCTTAGATTATATTTTGTGCATTTTTGTTGGATAATGACAAGATGAACATTCCCATAGTCATTGCTAGCACAACAGTGCAAGACAGAAGGTGGCAAACCTGAACCAGCTGCAGAAGTACACCCCAGCAGGTTCATGCAGGGGGCTGAAGAATGCCTAGGTAAAGACAAAAATAAGCATCTAATTTTATTCTATGTCGTTCATATCTTTATATATATATATATATATATATATAAAGGAGATTTGCATAAGCTGAAGATGTATCTTTTTCAAGTCTGGTTTCTGGCCACCCTTACTGCTTTTCTAGTGCACCTAACCACCCCAATCGTGTTTCATAGAATCATAGAATGGCCTGGGTTGAAAAGGGCTATAATGATCATCTAGTTTCAACCTCCCTGCTGTGGGCAGGGTTGTCAACCACTAGACCAGGCTGCCCAGAGCCACGTCCAGCCTGGCCTTGAATGCCTCCAGGGATGGGGCATCCACAACCTCTCTGGGCAACCTGTTCCAGTGCGTCACCACCCTCTGAGTGAACTTTAATCACTGTTTAATTACGGACTGAACACCTAAAGCACAGTTCACATTTCCTTTATCTTGACAGTATTTATCCTAATTTACTTGAATGAGACTGGTTTGATTCAATATAGAATCACAGAATCATAGAATCACCAAGGTTGGAAAAGACCTCTAAGATCATCCAGTCCAACCGTCCTCCTACCAGCAATATTTCCCAACTAAACCATGGCCCTCGGTACAACACTTAAATGTTTCTTGAACACCTCTAGTGTATATAGTAACTGCAGCTAGCAGACCATCTCAGAACTGTACAGTTTTGCACTGATAATGAAGTTTCACTCTGTTTTTGTTTCACTTAAGTTTTTAAAACCTTTCCATAAAACTGGAATGGACAAAAGGTCTCTACATTAAAGAATAAAGTTCCAAAAACTGTTGGAGAGCAGGTTGCTCGGCAGCACGTAGCTACTGATTGACTAATGATTTACCAATGATGTAATCCTAGGTGAGGAGTGTGGAGTTTTCCAGAGTGTTCTAGTATCCATAGTATTCTGTATCTATAGTGCTGTAGTTAATAACATATCCCATATATGGAGATAACTCAGGCAACGATATTGTTAGCGTGCGCGTTGCATAGAGCTTGTATCCCTGGACCCTGTATCCCTGGAAGCAAGTATACTATATAAGATGGTATGTTGCTACAATAAAGTTGGAAGCTATCAAGCACACTCATACTGGGTCGACTGCGCTTCCCCCACGCCTACCGGAGGGCAACCTTTTGGGGAACTTGGGGTGTTCCCCAACAAAAAACCTTTCGCTTGGAAGATGTAAGACTGGACAGTGTGATAATTAAAACGTCTCCTGGAAGTGTAAGAGAGATGCTGTGAGCTCCTAACAGAATTACATCACCTTTAACTCAGATTACACAAATTTGGCTAATTGGACTTCAAAATGTAGGTGGAGAATGAAAAATACTCCCAGCCAATATGGAGCACTAAGGCATCCTTTTCTGAGTTCTATTTATATTTGTTGTATAGGAGACTGATAGCACGGGGACAACTCAGAAGTCCTCAACTATTCAGTAATTTCATTTTGCACGGTTGTTGAGAGGTGAAATTTGGAACTGTATATTGATTTTGTGGCTGAGAGTAGTTTCTTACATGTAATCCTTGAAATATAAGTTACTGGGAGTAAATATAAGTGCTGTGTTGTCATCATGCTGTGAAAGGTTTAAACTGTAGCTTCCAGTCAATACTCAGCTAAACAAGAGTGCTGAAAAGTTAATGTTGTCTCAATAGCAATCAATTAATATATTAACATGCATGTCTCTGTCTTATCATCTCATCGCTGCTCTAGAGAATGTAGCCAAAAAGGAATGTGTTTCTTTCTCTATCAGTAGATATTTTCAAGGTTTAAACTATGTAGGTTGCTCCATAAGTAGGTTGCCTCCTACTTATTTCTGAGGAAACTACAATAGATACCAAGAGCACAATAACACTATTTGATAGAGCAAACTCTCACCTACAAAACATTATTTTTCAACATAGTCACCACCATTGGTTTTGTGTGTGGTTTCTCCTGTGATGAACAGGAGCCTGCGTGCCACATTCAGAAAAATCTGCACCAGCAGAGGTCACCCACTGTCACTGTCACCACTGCTGAAACGCAACACTGACCTCTTCACTGTGCTCACATTCACTGTCTGGTCTCCGTAAACATTCAGCAAGTGTCAGTGAATGTCAGTGGGTGCCATTTTTTCTGCATGGAGGAAGTCAGTGGCATACCTTTGCTCCATATACATTTCCATGTCAGGTGCCATGTTCACAGACTGCTGCTCTGCTGCCATGTCTCACAGCAACAAAATGGAACGGAGTATTGGTGGGAAGGTTCACCCTCTACTGCCATACTACCAACATCTGCCTCTGATGTTGTGGGCCAACATGATATAATAGGAGGCATTACTTTTGGAGCAGCCCTCATTAATGTGTTCCTTTAACAAAGGAATGTTTTTTATTCCTTCCACGAAAAAGAAAAAAGGAAACTAATATCTCACCAGATTTATGGCATCAGGAGGGAATGTAGGGTATTTTTTCTACATAATAGCATAATATCTAATAGTAGAAGAATATAGAAATGTTTATATATCACCAAAGGACATACTGCTAGTTGAATTATTTTATCCAAGATAAATTAATGATTATAAAAGATAGGAAGTCAAAGCACTTGTATTGCCCTTAAGGTGCGGAAGGACATCATGTAGCTTCCACGTCAGCATCCTATTAGACTTCTGCTGGCAGCTGCTTTCTTGAGAGTAATTCTTATGGAGCTGGAAATCCTGCTACTTAGAAAAGCTCTGCCTTGCAAATGGAGATGCTAAAAATTGCCTCTAATCTTGCATTTTGATTATTAAAGTCCTTTTCTGTCTTCATGGTGCTGGAATAAGTGTAGTGTGATGCTGATATTTTATATAACAAACATACAGCCGGTTTGTTCACCATGGAAAAGGACTTCTTCAGTCCAGGAGCATTCTCTCCTTTGAGGATCATGGTTTAGCCTGTAAGCATGTATCTTGTTGAAGCTGGACCAATACTAAAAGCAAAATTTGTTCTGCGTATGTGTCCAAATGTGCAAGAGAGAAAGAAGACAGGAGGCAACAAGGTGGCTGCCTGCAGTGCACTGATACAAATATTCCAACCAGAGTGGGAAATTTCCATGGCTGCAGATTCTGGGACCCTTTCTGTATTTTAACCAGAAGTGACTGTGTAGAAGTCCCACTTTAAATGTGAGGTTACTAAAAAGCTGGGCATTGCTTAGTCTAGTGATCTGCGCGTGCTAATCACCTTAATGATGCATCTCTTTAGTTGTGCTCTTGGCTCAGTGTGTCATACAGAGGGTAAGGACTCTGAAACAACTTTACATATACTAGGGTGGCCCCTGTGCTTTTGTGCTTCTAAGACATTGTTATAACATCAATATTCCTTCTATGTCTTTTGTCCAACAGAACCTAAATACCTGTTCCTCATTATTAAAGTCCATTTATAAACTGAGGACAAGTATCCTGCCCTTGCTCTGTATTAGCCCACGAATGTGTATATATGACTTTTTCATCTTGCCACACAATGCCAGTATTTCCACTGAATTCCTATTGGGGAGGCAGTAGCAGCAAATGACAAGTAGCTTTCTGTATTTATCAAAATGATGCACCTTTGTTCCTGTCAGAGTCACGCTGCTGCAAGTCACGTGTGGGAAGGTTCTGCCAACAGAATGACAGAGAGCAAATGTGAAACTGCACTGCAATACTTTTGGGAAATGCATTTTCAATTCATTTTCTAGGAGCACTGGCACCTGCACATTAAGCACATCCTTCAGCCTAGCCCTTGTCAACAAAACACTTAAAGATTTGGCTAAGTGCTCTCTTCAGCTGGGGCTTTCACCTCCAGTTCTGAGTTCACTGCAGTCAGTGTGAGCTCTGACAAGAGCCAAAAGTGGAGCAGCCCTAGCCTTCCAGCTTCAATGAATATGAAGTGTCCTTTAAAGTTTACTTTGATAACCTTGTCAAAATCTCCTCCCACTGCAACTCTCCTGAAAATGCTGTTCTTTGCCATGCCTTATTTTTTCTGCTTCTTGAAGTGTTAAGTGAAGGACTAATATAATCTTGCCCTGGAGTGTTTTCATTTGTTTTCTGGGGACAGCAGTTCCCATCCTGCTGGTTGCAGAGGCTCTACAGGTGCTTCAGCAGAGGTCTGCACAGCCCTGCAGCCCTCACACAACGTGGAGCTGCAGCAAAATCCATTAGGCATCATTTTGTGTGGCACCTCTGTGTTGCCCCACTTGAGTAGAGAGGAACATGAGCATCTCTCTCTCTGCTGTTTTATGACATTTTTGCCTACTGTTAACTCCAATCACACCAAATCTTTACAGGAAAAGATGGCACATCTATCCAAACGCAGCCTGCTTTGTTCATATTTTGTTAAATATGGAAAGTTTACTTCTAGCATTATTTTATCATTGAAAGCTGAGGAGGACTCAGAAGTGAGGTAAACACAGGCTTATCCAGAACTACAGCACTTAACCCTTATCTGTTTAAATGAGAATTGGTTACATGCTTAAATGCTGTTATGAATTAAGACTAAAATCAAGTCCCAGCAATTTAGTTAAACTTTTCTTCTGGACCTACAAGCAAAGGCTCTTGGTAGAAAGCAGAGAAGGAATGTACCACGGTCATATATAAACTATTAAAGATGACAGCATTTTCAGCTTGTTCAGTTCTAAAACCTCATTTTAATTTACTTCTGGGAGTGTTAGTGCTTTCAAAAATATGACTTTAAAAAGCAATTACTCTTTGAGTTAATCATCTACTGTATTAATATGTAAGTTAGATCAAGTGAAAATTGCCTTCTAGAAGTTGCCAGATCAAAAAGCTTGTTTTAACTAGGTCTGGCTTTTCCCCTCAGGTTTAATATCTTTCTATTCATCAAGAAGTGTCAAAGCTCTCCCTTTCTAGTGCAAATATGGCAAGAAAAATGCATCACAGAATCACAGGGGTTGGAAGGGACCTCTGGGGATCATCTAGTCCAACCCCCTGCTAAAGCAGGTTCCCTACAGTAGGTCACGTAGGAAAGTGTCCAGGTGGGTTTTGAATATATCCAGATAAGTAGACTCGACCGCTTATCTGGGCAGCCTGTTCCAGTACTCTGTAACCCTCAAAGTAAAAAAGTTTTTCCTCATGTTTGTATGGAATTTCCTGTGTTCCAGTTTGTATCTGTTGCTCATCATTCTGTCCCTGTGCACCCCTGAAAAGAGCCTGGCCCCATCCGCTTCACACCCTTTAGATATTTATAAGCATTGATAAAATCCTCCTCTCAGTCTTCTCCAGGCTGAACACTCCCAGGTATCTCATCCTTTCCTCACAAGAGAGGATGTCCCAGGCCCTTGTTGAGCTTCATCAGATTCCTCTCTGCCCACCCCTCCAGTCTGTCCAGGTTTCTGTGTGGCAGCACAGCCTTCTGGTGTGTTGTCCACTCTCCCAGCTTTGTATCATCTGCAAATTCGCTGAGGGTGTACTTTATCCCTTTTTCCAAGTCATTGGTGAAGATGTTGAACAAGGCTGGACCCAGTACTGATCCCTAGGGAACACTGCTACCTACAGACCTCCAACCAGATTCTGTGCCACTGACCACAGCTCTCTGAGCTCTGTCAGTCAGCCAGTTCTCAATCCACCCAACAGCCCACTTGTCTATCCCATATCTCCTGAACACACACACAAGAATTTCATGGGAGACATATGTTCCTATGCCTATTGCCATTGAAATGGCATCTACATAGCAGTATTTTCATTTCTGGATATAATTAATGATTTACATAATATTTAACGACAGTATATTTAATAACAATTTAAGAAGATGAAAGTTTATGACCATTTTTGAATTAATCTTTCAAGTTCTATATCACAACTGAAGTGCTCATTTTAACATTCAAGTTGCATTCTCAGCAAATTATTTCAATCAATTTATATTGATATTTTGTGGTTACTCTCGTTCTGCGTGTCTCTGCTTTTATGCTAATATAGAAACAGTGTGAGGTTAACCAGCATTTAAAGGAAATACAATAGACAATTATGTATTCCACTGCATGCCTGAACTATTTGCAGTTTTGAGTGACATTGAATTTTGGTAAACTGAATTTCTAATTGAACTTCAGGAAATATTTGGCCTCACAACATTATATAGAAGATAAAAATTTTGTAGAAGCTTTAGTATTTTTTTTAACTACAAAGGAAGGCTGTCTGTTACCTTTCAACCTTCAGTAGAATTCAGCTAGAAGCAGAGATAATGCCAACGGCAAACCTCTGCCTCAATTAGAATTACGTAATACACTTTGATAAATAACTTATTTTAGCTCTTCTTGATGAACTTCATTCTACAACATTAAAAACACTGGCTAGAAAGGTCTCAGAGCCAGTAGTAGTCACCTCTGGGAATTCTCCAAGGATGGATGAAGTCCCATAAATTGACAAAACTGCTGTTTGCTTTTGTTTTGTTTCGTTTTCCTTAGGGACAACAAGAGTGAGGAGTAAGGGAGCTCCACACCGTCCAGGAAACTTAATACTCAGAAAATCTCTGGAACAAATAATTCAGAAAAATCTGATCATAACTAACAGGAAAATTATAATGGGATGTTTTGCCACCAACTCTCTTCTCATCTAACTTGTTCTTGGCAAATCCAAGTAATTCTCTTAATACTGGGGAAATGGCATTTGCGGACACAAGGGGAGCTGTGAATGTTTTATACTTTGGTTATACTTAGTCTTTTCACTATGTTTAACACAATATTTACAGCTACAGAATCATAGTTTAGATGAAGCAACCCTTGCCTTCAAGCAAAAAAATGCACAAAAAATACTGTTCAGTAGATTCTTGACAAAAGGGAGGTATATATTTATGTAGATCTATGAGGATTTACCTTCACTCTAGTCTCGTCTATGTTTTTGCAAACAGTTTGGGTGAGGAGCTTGATAGGGTTCTTATATTAAATAAGACAGAAGTACTTTTATCTTTTTTGTGGATGAGGCTTTTCCAGATGGTGTTTGTGATCAGGGAAATTAAATATCAATATTGACTATACTCACTGTTATTTCTACTTTGGTTTTTTTGTTTGTTTGTTTCTTGAGCAAATGCAGATACTTTCTTAAGTACTTTCCTTCATTTGAGAATTCAAAACAGAAAATTACAAACTCCAACAAGTTTGAGCATAACTCTTCATTTGGTCAGAATCTCATTTCTTATGGAACAACAAGTTATTGCTTTATTTTGCTTACGAATATTTGTTGTGAAAATTTCTCCTTTATTTAAATACAAATCTTGTTTCTTGGAAGGAGTATTCCTGTTGCACATATCAATTACTTCAAAAATATTTTGGTTTTTCTGGAAGTGTTTTCTGGTTCCAATTTTAATTAAATTCATTTCCAGCTTAATTTTTCATCATTGGTAATGCCTGAAGAAAAGAGTGAATGTATGTATATTTTGTCTAGATACTCAATTTATTTGCAATTTTCTGTCAGGCAAGTTTCACCGATTTCTGCAAATGCTCAAACTGATCTCTTTTATCACTAAAAGTATACATATTCTTTCTGTGGAGTTTGAGATTGTACAGAAAGTACTGTTCCTTAGGTATTGGATTTCTCATGTGGTTAGTCACATATTTATGACTCTTTCCTTATGTGTCTTCTCAAATGAGACATAGTTTTTAGATTATTGCAGATGGCAGCAACATCTGAATCAGTCATGCAAATCGCTAGCTTTTTTCTCATAGGGTGTAGATATGAGACCTTTGCAAATACTCTTTCACAAGTTAACAAATTGCCCTTTAAAGTGGTGATAAGGAAAGGAAGGGAGTTCAAAAATAGCTGAAAAATCAGCAAATGAATGGTGCTGTCATTTTTGCAGGATTGCTAGGTCTGAAATCTTATTCAGTCTTTGGTCAGCTTCAGTTGCATTGACAATCACTGCTTGGCTTTCTGTGATGCGGAGAGAGCTGTTGTCCTCCTTTGTTTTTCTAGGGGTCATGCTAAAAGCTGTGGCAAGTCAAGACAAGAGGAGTTTCACCAGCCATTTGGAACTGCCTGAAACATCTGCACCTTTACTCCTGCCCTGCTGGGAACTGCGTCCCTGCCACTATTGCATAAGAAGATGTAAAACTTCCTGCCTTTCCAGATCAAAGCTTTGAAAGAAATGCCTGGGTCTCTCTGCATGGACTTACAGAGATGGGCTCACAGTCTCTTCATGCAGCATAATGCTTCCTACCCAAACTAACCCTTCTCTGAGACCTGCAATGCTGACATCAATGACTAGAAATAGTCATAATCAGAAGAGTGGGTCCGTGACTCAGATTTTTTACTCATTAGTTGATGATCTTCTTGCCAACTTTTGGGAACCTTATGAGCTTTCTCTCTCACTCATGCAGCCCACTTGGGTAAAAAAAGAAGGCTTTAATAGGGTGTTTTGCATTAAAATGGAGATAAACAGTATGTTTGATGGAAGCAGAACACTGCAGAGTAAGGCATATCTTCAACTGATGTAAATTTGTCACATCTCTATAAAGATAATGAAACTAGCACTAATTTAAATTAGCTAAGATATGTATGTCATACAAACTCCTCTACAGATCTTCATGGAGCTAAGCAGAGACACTGGTGACAACATGCAGTCCTGACAGCTTCCATCCAGCACATGCTTCGGGTAGGTCAGAAACATTCTGGATCGTGCTTCCACTAACGATCGCTGACAGATAAAAATTAGTTGTAAGTAAAAGGCTGAATTTTGTTAGTTTCTCCTGCTCTGGCTTTTAGTCCTCTTTGACAAAGATGCTCTACATTTTGCTTTCTCGTTTATTCCTGACTGCTTGGAATTTCTCGCATGCAATTAAGACTCATGTGTTTACTTCCAATCTGGCTGGGATCCACTACACCCTCTCTGCCATTCACCTCTTCCCCATCTCCTCCTACCTCTTGATTGTTAGGTGTTGGGGAAGGTTTTTCTTGGCTTTTCTGCCTCTTTTAACACTTAATCTTCCCGTCTCGGTTAGTTCTTCCACTTAAATCAACTTTTCCTGTAGGAACACTTGCTAAGGAGGAGTAAGCTCATATTTATATTATGGATATTTATACATGAATATATTTCTAGCTGATATCACTCTACCATTTAAAGTGGCAAAATAAGTAATTTAAATTTCCAGTAAAAGGGTTGAAGCCTGTTGTTTCATCCTGTAAACACAGGAAGCCATCAGCCTTCAGGAGCCCAAGAGAAGAGCCTGAAGCACTGTGGATTCACTGCTTGGGACACAAGCATTCAAGTCCAGCTTCAATACCAACTGAAGTGCTAAAATCCTTTTCCAAAAGTGACAATAAACAAAGAGAATTGTGTTTGCCCCTCCTACTTCCCTTCATTGGAAAGTCCGTACTGGTTTCATGTGTTGTGCCATTAGTTTGTGTTTGTGTGAATGGCACTGTAAACAACAGCCCAACAGCCAGGACAGTGGGAACACCCAGAGCCCTGTGACGATCAAGCTCTGGGACAGCACAAAGAAGCCAATGAAAAATTTAGCAGAAACAAAGCATTTCTATTCCATTCAGAAAAATTAATGTTATCCATCCCAAACCTAAATTCCTTTAAGAACTTGTTTTTTAAAATGAACATTTTCTGTAGATTTGTGTGTAAATACATGAGATTTATGAACTGATTTTTCTTTCAGAATTCAGTGTGAAAAGATTCCTGTAGCTGCAGGTACATTTTCTGCCTCTGAGTCAGAGTATCCACTGAGATGTAATATTCGTTTCATTAGACTCATCAGCGATAATTCTGTTCAGCTCCATTAAATGAAAACAGTAAATTAACATGTGCACTAGTTCTCCCTCACTAACTAATTGATATATGATGAAAGTTCCCATGTTACCAGCTGCTACATCTTCAAGGACAGTAACTAGAAATAGTGGGTTAAGGGTTTTTTAAAATGCATACTTTCATTAGTGGTGGTAGCCAGTATATGCTATTTAAGAAAGAAAAGCAAAAAACCACCACAATTGGTACAGCACAATGACAAAATCCTGCCTATCTTTCTACCCTGGGAGTTTGAGCAGCTATTGTTCATATGCAGGAATAGTCTTTGAATATGTATTTCAGCAGCATTATGTACTTTAGCATAAGGATTGTTGTTCTGAAGTCTGCCCTCATAGTCAGATTTTTCAGTGGACTTTTAACTTTTGTTTGTGTGCTTGCATCTAATTGAAGAAGCGCTTGCAAGGCTGTCTTTGCTGATTGCTAGGCAGAAAAGATCTGAATTACTATTTGTTTTCCAGGAAGTTAGAGCAAGATTCTCATCTGATGTTAACTGGTTTCTCTCTTTAAAACTGAGTGGAAGTGTGCTGATTTGCATCAAAGGGTGGAAAGAAATTAGTAGAGAAAGCACTGAAGGACATTTCTGTCCATGACAAACATGCCTAAGTGGTCTAGAAGCCCAGGAGGCTTCAACAGCCTGCAGCCAAGCACCTGTTTCAAAAGGCAACTTTGAATGACCAGTAAGGGGAATAAATGAAAAATTATATGCTTCATCATCCATGGCTTGTGGGTGGCTTCAATCTTCCTGAAAAACCAGGTACTGAATTCTGTAGTTATATATGCCCATAACACCATCAGAAGGAAGAATCACAGAGATCAGAAGGAAAGATGTAAAAGGAGCAGAAAATAATCCACATGGAGAAGACTCTAAATATGAGCTTGTACCTCTCCCAAGCCACCATATCTTAAAAAGGGGAAGGGATTTCTACAGTGACTTTGTAGCTAAACTGACCTGTTCAAATTGCAATGTGCCTCTGACGATGTCTTGCAACACATGAGGCACCAACACCACACAAACTATACAAGGCACCAAGTGGCTTAAAAGTCACATTTCCCATGGCTAGTAGGTCTGAAGCTGTGAGATGCTGTCAATCTATAAGCGAAAAAAAAGCTGGGAGTCAGAAGTTTCTGAGTTCACATCTTCCAGGAAACACGCTACTTTTTTCAAGACAAACACATTCCTGGTTTTGTCCTGCTGCCCACTGGGGCTGCTGAAATGTGTGCAGTGCCAAACCATATGGGCCTCACAGGTAGGGCTTTTCTTGACAGAAAAACACAGAAGTACTTGGCGAGGTAACCTGAAGGCTACCACTCTCACTGCATTTCTTTAAATCGGACAGCACTGCAGTAGCGCTGTCCACTGACTCAGAGGAGCTTTATACCATGGTAGATAGATTCCACTGAACCATAAGAGAACTTAATGCGTTCAAAGTTTTTGTGTTATTAATCCAAAACTGATTCCTTCCAATTAGTTTTTAAGAAGTATCTTAGCGTTGTTATGCTCCATATGGACAAGGCAAATATCCTGTCCTGCAGGCAGATGGACCAGATGAAGGAAGAATTATAAAGGCAAATAGAATTATTTAAAATTAGGATTGCTGGTGGTTTTTGGTTCTTGTTTTTTTCCAGTCACTGAAGTGTCTTTCTCTTATGTGATATCTCTTATCTTAAGGCAGTAGTGTCCTATTGTGTTTCTTAGTTCTTCCTTATATATTTTTGACTAAATGTTTTATATTTTGGAACTAAATGTGAGAGGACTGTATAAAAAAAACTATCAAAATATCTTTTAACTACTGATATATATTTAAAATCTTTTTCTGAAATGTATAATATACCCCTTTCCTTCTGAGGTAGAAGGTGGGCTGGTACAGTCTCTGCCCCTGCTCTCCACATATACACAATTTTTATCTTTATTTTGAATCATTCCAGAATAATTTTATACTGTGGAGAACTAATATTGATTCTGCTTGAAGTTGTAAACTTTTTGAGCACTACATCATGTTTATCTGTATCATATATACTTATTGAGCCATAAGTTAGTTATCTGAGTGATATTTCCTACAGCTGAAATATAGAAGGTCTATTTGTGAAGTCTAATGAAAATGGCAAAGTGCAGAACTGCTTCGGATCTGATGTTGGCTTCCCTTCACAAACTTCATTTTGAGTTACCACTGAGAAAAAAAGGCACAGCAATGATATTGTAAAAGTTTCGTATTCTTCTATATTTTTGGAAGAGATCAATGATGTGGTAGTAAAAGGTATGAAGGAATGCACTCTGTTATCTATGTCCTCCTTTAAATGCTACCTCGGGTGATAATTTGTCCTTTTATGTCTGTCAGCCATACCTATTGCTGACAAAACACTACTCATGAAATGGTTGTGGTTTGTGTTTTCTTGCTCTTGCAATTAAAATCTCTAAATTTGTTAGACTCTGACAACAGCAATATATATTTTTCCACTTTCTTTAGCTGGCTTTTTATGAAACTGCTGGGACAGTTACCATGCAACTGCTGGGACAAGATACAACACAGGCTTGGTTTTATTTTCCTCTACTTCATATTTTAAGTTAGCAAAGACTTAAAAAACATACTCAAAGCCTTCCTAAATGAGATGGAAACTCCAGTGTTTCCCTGGAAGAGTTTTGGGTGTTTTATGTCTAGCCTGTGCAGATCCCTGGCCCAAGCTGCATCATCCATGCTCCAGCTTTGAATTAAATGATTAATTATTTCTGTGCTGACCCAGGAAAGCAGTGAGCTGATGTTGCAGCTCACTAATGGAGTAGTGATAAACAAGACCTTGTCTTTCACCATTTTTTTTTTCTTAGCCCACAGGTAACATCATAAATCATGAGATTCCCAGTTATAATTGAACCAGTGCAAGGTCTGCCAGAGGAAAGGCGTAGTTCCAAGTGACACCCCTTTCCCCACCCTGATCCAGAGATGTGTTTCTCTGTAATGCAACATCTTTCCTATTCTCATACCACATTTAACTGTACTGGGGAATTTAACAGCTGAATGACAAAGCTCAAATAGTAGTTAGTAGGAGCCAATGAGTACAGCCAGGGTGACCTATCCAGCTACTATTCTATTGCTCTCTGGAGAAATCCCTCATGCAGATCCAGGTGGATAGGTTTGATTTGTAAGGTGTGAACAAAACACGGCCACTTTGGTGGCACTGCTTTGGCAGAGGGCAGCCCTGAGGTGCAATATCATGGCCTGGATCACTGCCCTCCAAAGGGAGGATGCTCCTGCTTGGCTGTTAGCTGTGAGTCTGAGCTGCAGTGGTGGAGCCCCTGCAGACAGCCCAAGTTTGCAGGTCATGTATGGCCAGCACATTCCCCTTTTGGGAGTTTCCGGTGCCCTTCTGATAAACTCTTCTTTGCTTAACATAACTGATTTCAGAAACCTTTGATAATAAAACCACAGAGATAAAATCCTTTCACTTAAATTAGCTTTTTACAAAGCTATGTTTATGTAAATCATAATATTCAAGAACTCTAAAATCCTATGAGTTTTTATAAATATTTAAAACTGTTACATTCTTTTTTAAAATTTCCCATGCATTAGAAATGCAAGATACTGTAAATTAAATTTATACTGCATCTTTGAATTGATGGTAGGCACAGAAAAAGACCAGATTTTGAGGAGTTTTTCTGTTTTCTTTTTCTTCTTTTTTTCTTTTTTCTTTTCTTTTTTTTTTCTTTTTTTTTTCTTTTTCTTTTTTTTTTTGGCTCATATTTCTTATTTTTGCATCATGGGTCTCTTTTTCCTGTATCTTGTAACCAAGTCACATAGACTCTGGGAATGTAATATGTGTTTATTTCCATCCAGACTCTCTTATACAAGTCATATTTAATTTGCTTCAATTTTCTGTAGTCTGCAACATAAGTTGAAAGATTCTCTGAACTCTTCAATAAGGGTTCTATCTGTCACTACTCACATTAAATTAATTGTAGACAATTCAAGCAGAAAACTGAAGCAAAGCAAGAGCAAATTTTGATTTTCTTAAGCTATGTCCTTTGTGGGTCGCAACGGCTGCTTATTAAGCAATAGCTGCTCATTAGTACTCGATGCCGCTATGCAAGAATAGCTATTGCACCTGCGCGCATGACCGAACGAACCTGGAAGTTCCGAAAGTTGGGAAAGTACCGATGCGGTCAAAGAAGAATGTAGAAGACAGAAGAACCGACCAGAAGGAGGGCGGGCAGCCCATGACACAGAGCCTCGTGCACAGTGCGTGACCAAGGCTGTGATTGGACGCGGAGCCTCGTGCACAGCGCGTGACTGAGGCTGTGATTGGACAGAAGTTACGAAACCAGCGTGTGTCGTGGGTGCAGCTGGGTGTACAGGTACAATAGCAGGAGTGTCCTGGGGAATAAACGAGATCTGCTTCCACCGCATTGCTGACTGAGAGACTCTGTCCAAGCAAGCACAGACAGCCTTGGGTCAGGAGGATGGACAGCCACAGGAGGAGACAGCAACAGTCCTTCATTTCTCTTCTGTTTCTTACTTGTTTTCTTGCTGTCCTCAAAATACTTCTGCTGAAATTTTCCAATATGCCAACAGAAAAGCAGTGCTTGGGCTTTCCAGTTACAGTTTCCTGGTGCCATTTCCTCACAATCAACAACCAGGTAAACTGGCAATTTTGTTTCTTTGTGGTTATCACTACTTGTTTCTTTTAAACAAAACACATTAGATTGGTCAAGCAGCGTGAAAAGGCTAGGTAATTTATGCAGCTTCAAGATTGCAAAGAAAGAGGTAATCTTCAGTGTGGTTTGGCTTCCTCTACTGCAAGAAAAGAGAGCGTTTCACACACTTTGCCTCATATTGAGCTATACTGTCAATCTGATTTAAGGCAGTCCCTCAGAAGGCATCCAGTCCTGGTGTAGAAGCATCTAGAGTTCTCCATCTCTAGATGGAGATCTAGATGGTCTAGAAAGTTACCCTTTCTGTTTGAGCATACGCATAGAATTTCAATTGAATTATTTTTGTAGTTTGGCTATTGATTTTTGCTGTGTTCTTTTCTTCTTTTAGGAGATCAACATCTTTTATAGAATATTATTTTATTTCTGTGATGGTAATCAAGTTGTCTCTCATTCTTCTTTCTTATGGACCAAACAGACTGCTCTCTGAAACACGATAAAGATGGAATGCACAGCGTGAGCATGGTGCAGAGGTAACAGTAATGAGAAAGAGAGGCGCAGCCACAGGGTGCATATGTGGGCTGCAGGCGGTGGAGGGAAGAGCTGACAAAAACTGCACAGGTTAATCACATGTGTTGGGAAACAGAAAGCCAACTAACTATGCCCCTGTAAGATGCATAGACAGTGTTTGGTTCACAATGGTTTCACGGAGGAAGAGGCAAGAAGCATAGCTTGGGAGAGATGCCCAGTATTATGGATCAATTAACACTGTGTGTAAGTCTTAACAGTAGATGCCAAGGATCTTAGGTCTTGTTTTACTACAGTGGTAAGTAAGGGAAAAATAGAATGGACAAAATGGGAGTGATTAAAGTGAAGCACTGGAGAATGTAATAGACGTTGGCTTCTGTATGCATTTCAGAAGCCAAGCTGCTGCTACATAACAGGTGCTAATAATTATATGGTGAAAGAGGCTAACAGTGCTCCTCAATCACCAGTAAGAACACTGATGGCCATTAAAGACATAACCCTGGTTAGTAAGAGAAATACCATGTCCAGGAGTCAGCAGAGTCAAAAGAGGAGTTTAAATTTATTTTGCTCTCAGCAACATGACTAGAGAAGGGTAGTTAAGTATGAGTTACGGCTTCATTCCATGTACTACAGCCTGTAGCAGTGGATATTCTAATAAACTTCACTAGGAAGAAAATAAAATGAATTTTGTGAAAATACCTGAGGTGTTTTGAAGATACTGGAATCCAAGGAAATATATTTTATGGCAAACATCCCTGTAACGCAAAGAAGCGGGGGACATGTAGGTACGTAATGAATATAGAACAGGCTTGAGAAAATAAGTGCTGGCGAATCTAAGAAAACTGTGTGCCTTGAAATGTAAAACAAGCGAAGCATATTTCTTCTGTACAGCAGTGAGCTTTAGTATGCATTTATTAACTGCAGAACAGCAGAATTCCCCATCATGCCAAGTGCCAAACCCCAGATGGAATAAAATGTTTTGATTGGAAATAAATGGTCCCTCCACACAGCACAATCAAGCACTTTAACAGCATTTGCTCCCCTTAAATTCCCTTCTAGGGTGCTGTAGAAGTGTCCATGCTGTCCCAGTAGGCAGCAGCCACTGGGAGAGGGATGTCATGGAGGTGGCACCGTGCTGGTAGCAGAGGATAGGGCTGCAGCCAGGAGCTGCCACCTCTCATTCCAGTGTCACCTGCAGCAGCACCATTGCTTGCAGCTGTCATGCCAAGTGAGACTAGGGGCAGGTCTTTGGTTCTTGGTCAACACAGCAGGGACTTTAGCTTCTGGGAGTTGTGGAAAAGAGCAGTCAGTCTGCTGTTCTCTAGCCCAAATCTATACCATTAGCTGGGCTTTGTCTTTGAGAAAAGCTCTACATTTAAAAATCTCTGTGTTGTTCTCAGGAATATAAATCCTCAACTAACTACTTGTTATATTTTCCCATCTCTTCCTCTGGTAAACTTGAGCAGCTTCGGTGACAGTTCATAGAATCACAGAATATCCATGGTTTGAAGGGACCCACAAGGATCACTGAGTCCAACTCCCGGCTCCATACAGCACCACCCAAAATTCCAACTCTGTGTTGAAACGTTTCTTGAATTCTGGCAGCTTGAGGCTGTGCCCACTGCCCTGGGGAGCCTGTTGGAGGGCCTGGTTTTTGTTGTTGCTATTTTTTCTATGATGCACCTCATCTTACTGTTCTGGGGACATGTAGGATCACCTCGCTTGGGCTGTAGGAAATAATGCTGCTATGCTCTTGTACAAGCTCTACCTGAGCCCTTACAGGAGCAAAATGTCATTTTATTTTAACAGAAATCTAACTTCACTCACAGCTTCCTGCCCTGCTTCTCATAAGCACTGGGTCAGGTGCTTGTGGCAAGATACCAACCCTCAGTCATTCTTGGGCTTTGCTTGCAATGGGGACTGTGGCTGGGCCTGGAAGCACCTTTGTGCTCCTGAGGAGCTGCCTGTGATTTTTGTCTTTCCAACCCATTTCCCTTCAGTGAGTCATTAGGACTTCCTCACTGTCCTTTATCACCTTCTCGGGGTGGCCAAGGGCCTCAGTCTGGTCTTTGTCCTCTCACCCTGATGGGAGACCTTACTGATTTGAGTCTTTCAGTTTGGATACACTCAGCCACGCGGGTATCTCCATGACCTACTAGTCAGTGTGCTGTCAACACGTGCTGCTCTTATGGCCCTCCTATCCCTTCTGGTGCCACCACATCCAGGCCTGTCTCTGTTCATGTCAATCTTCATGTTTCTGTTGTGGTCCTCTAAAATATTTGACAGAGAACTTCAGTGACCCACATCCTCACTGCTAACACCCAGGATTATCATGAAGTGAAATAAAAAGCTCAGATCCACCTGGCCTTGCAATTTCTAATAATTCAAAACATATCATTCAGCATCTGCCTTTGCAAAATTCAAGCTGTCAATAATTTCATATGAATGATAACTCAGGAAGAAATATTAAGCTGCAATGAACATATATAGTGAAGCCAGAAAATGTCTGGGTTCAGTGAACCACTTCATTTAGGTCCTTTCTTTGTTACATGCCATAGTGATTTTGCAAAATAGCTTTGGTTTCCATGACTTGATGTTTTCCATGACTATTCTTATCCCAAGCAGATGAATGCATCTTTTCCAGGGTTTTAGTGCTTCTTGGTTTTGTTATTGTTAGTTTTGAAACAGAAATTAATGTAGTTTTTCTCTAAGTTTTCTCAGCCAGAAAAAAATACACTGCAGTGCATAACTGGTGCAGATGCTTAGCTATCCACACAGAACTCAAACAATAGCTGCAACCTTGCTCATTAAGGATTTTTGTGTAAATATAACATTGATACATGAAGCAAAATCTTAAGGGTCTGTGAGTTAAGCAAGACTGAATAGTTAACAATATAAAAATCCAGTTAGTAAAACTAATATTCTGATGTTTTAGTTGGTGTGATTCCTATATGCATTTACATACTTATAGCTACCCTGATAGCATTTCTTCCTGCCATGTTACTGTGCTGTAACAGAAAATAGCTTCTAAAATGTAATGCCGTACAGACTCTATGGCTAGGGCAGAATCTTCTCTCGGTAGTAATGTGAGATGTTTGACATTCGTTTAGAATGCAGTGTCATTTTCAAGGAGTTACGAGTTAATTCTGAAAAAAAATTAAATACATTGTATAAATGGTTCTTCACTCATCCACATTCAAAGCAAGACTTTTAAAAGAGGTCTCTTGTAGCTCATATCTGCAAGTATGATCTCAGGGAAAAATAATTGCATTCAAAATTGCGGTTATTCAACTAGAGGCAAAATTTTAAAAAGTCTACCTCTTTAAACAAACCATCTTGCATTTGAAATTTATTTTCAGCCTCCCAGGTGGTTATCTTTGTCAGTATTTCAGGAAGCTAAATAATATATATATGAGCCAATAGGCACTGGATAATAGAGGTCTCCCATAAAGACGGACTACTGTGTATGTAAACATCTCAGCAGTGCCAATAAAAGTGGAAGTGTGCTGAAAAGCATTTTTATTGTATGCCAGACAGTCTCAGATAATTATTTTCTAAGATTTCGTAAGGAGCAATGTTACTACTCTATTTCATGAAATTTAAGCATCCACTTTATTTTTTGTTAAAAATGCTTCTTGTAAAGATGTATTGCACCTCTAGGTACTCTTGGAGAACAGCAGAGCTGTTTTAAATTCCTTTAAAAAATAAAGAACCTCTTGAACGTTACCTCAGAAAACTGCAAGAGTTTACAAAATGCTCATTTGTTCTCATTTTATGAGAATGAATATAAATTTTCATTTTGAACAAAGGACAGCAATTAACGAACTCACATTTTCTAGATTGAAATAAATGAAGTCTGTTTGTTTGGATGTATAAATCTCTCATGTATTCATAGAGACACAGAATGGCTTGGATTGGAAGGGACCTCAAAGATCATCTAGTTCCAGCCCCCTGGCCACCTCTAGGGATGGGGCATCCAGAACTTCTCTGGGCAACCTCATCCAGCACCTTACCACCCTCTCAGTGAAAAATTTCTCCCTGACATCTAATCTAAATCTCCCATCTTCCAGTCTAAAACCATTCTGCCTTAATCCTATCATGATCTACCCATTCAAAAAGCTGATTTCCCTCCTGTTTATAATCTCCTTTAAAATATTGGAAGGTTGCAATGAGGTCTCCCTGCAGCCTTCTCCAGACTGAACAAGCCCAGCTCCCTCAACCTGTCTGCATAAAAGAGGTGCTCCAGCCCTTTGATCATCCTTGTGGCACTCCTCTGGACCCAGTCCAAAAGCTCCTCATCTTTCTTGTGCTTGGGGCCCCAGACCGGGATGCAGTACTCCAGATGGGGCCTCACGGGGGCAGAGTGGAGGGGGACAAGCATCTCCCTGACCCTACTGGCCACCCCTCTTCTGATGCAGCCCAGGATACTGTTGGCCTTCTGAGCTTTAAGAGCACACAGCCAGCTCGTGTCCTGCTTTTCTTCCATCAGAACCCCCAAGTCCTTCTCTGCAGGGCTGCTCTCAATGAGTTATCCCAGTGTACACTCATATCTGGGATTGCCTTGACCCAAATGCAACACCATGCACTTGGCCTTGTTGAACATCATTAGGTTCATGTGGGCCAAATTTTTGAGCCTGTTCAGGTCCCTGTGGGTGGCATCCCTTCCTTCTGTCATATCAACTGCACCACTCAGCTTGCTGTCATAAGCAAACTTGCTGAGGGTGCACTCGATCCCATTGTCTATGTCATTGCTGAAGTTGCTGAATAGCACTGGTCCCAGCATGGACCCCTGGGGGACACTACTCATCACCAGCCTCCACCTGGACATAGAGCCGCTGACAATAATTCTCTGGCTACAGCCGTCCAACCAATTTCTTATTTAACAGAGAGTCCAGCCATTGTTTCTGGAAGAAGGCAGAACTTCTGTACTTTAAATTAAAAAAAAAAAAAAAAAGGAAGGAGTGAGTGGTGGAAAATTCATTTTAAAAATTTCAGACTTCACATCTTAAAAGAATAAGAAAAATCTCATTGTAATTGTTCCTTTGGGTTTATTGTCTACTGTTCACATAAGCAATAATTATTTTTGATGAATAACTTGATTTTATCAACAAAGCTAAACTACGCACAATTTGAAAGCAGATTATTGCCATATGCACCTTGAGTCTAATTTAGGGCAGATAATTGCATAGTCGCAGCAGCATCATCCCTATAACAAGTAGTCTAAGTGTAGAAAATTCAGAGTTATGTTTAAAAGAAATTGAAAAGTGTCATAGAATCACATCTCAAGGCAAAATTTAAACTTATTTGTATTCCTGTTAGTGCAGTGCATGGGGGAAAAAAGAGGAAACCTGAAGGTATGAAAAAGCTGTGAAAGGATGCTGTGTCATATTGTTACTGCTCTTTGTCCCTAGATAACAAAAATATATTGCCCCTTTTACTTTACAATTTTGTAACAAAATGCTTGCCAAGGAATTTTCTTTACATTGATAGTTTTCCATTCTGTATTTGTGTAAATGACAACTGTCTTTCGTAAACTTTACAAAATTCGAGTCAGTCGAAGAAAAATTGAATAGCAAAAACAGTTCACAGTGATTTTTTTAAAATCTGAAAAAAAAGTTTAATAACCAGATTGTTAACTGTGTTGTTCAAACACTGTACAATCTGTTTAAATATTGAAGTTTTTATTCCACTTACACTATTTTTCTATATTAAGGTAATTCTTATGAATGACTTGACATCCCTTTATTACATAGTCAGTTTTCAATAAAAGTGCTTTAAAGACTGTAATAATGATAACAGTTTCATATGTATATTTTCTACCAATGTAAAAAAAAAAGAATTTTAGATTAAAAAGCCTTTTTTAAAGAAAAATTAGAAGTCCTTATGCGCTGGAAAGATTAAAAATTTCAATGAACTTCTCTGATAGCACCCTTACAAATTCCTCATTTATTATATTGGAATGTAGCATAAAATCTTTTCTTAGCCTTTAGTTGAGTAATATTACTATGAACTCTAGTTATAATAATCTCCTGATATGTTCCTCGATTTTTAAACTATTCTTATTGCCTTTTGACAATGTTTACAGCACAGGATAATAGGTAAAGGACATAACAATAGAGATATCCACTTACAGAGCTAGTGTTAGAGATTTCTGGTTGATCCATAGACTCTTTCCATTTCTCTGCAGAAGTTTAACTGCCTTGCAAGTTCTTAACAATCACTTAGCAACAGCCGTGAATTGCCACTGCATTACTAGACATCCCAATAGGAACACTGCGCAGGGGTAGGAACAGTCCCAGGAATGTTGATTTCATCAGAGCAGTCAAGCAAAGATATAGTATTTCCATGCAAGTTTACATAAATTTTTTTTATCACTTCCTTGGTGCTTGAGTATAATGATGCTTGGAAACTCTGGATGTATATTTAGGATCTTAGCTCTAAATGAAACAAGTCACTGAGAATATGTAGCGTTATATTTGCTGCTGGCTCACAGTAATCATTGTGGTCTCCTTTTTTCAGTCCTTAGTAGGACTGTACCTTGCATTTTTTGGAGTCATTTTTGCAAATAATTGACCCTCTCCTTGTTTTATGTGTTCTTCCTTGGACAGAGATTTCAGAAGTGTTGAAGTGCCAATTTTTCACTTGTACAAAAAAATCATGTGTATGTGTACAGCCATGGACTTTGTTCACTGTTATACTTACTGGATTTACGTGACATTCAGGTTTGCAAAAATCCATTGTTTTCCCATCCATGGTATTGTGAGAATTGTCTTCCAAGAATGGATCGAACATTACTGATGCTCTCTATAAACAACCCCAAACAAGACTCTGAGGAGTGTAAATAAATCCAGAGCTCATTAAACCAAATAAAGTGCTAATACTGCAGGGCTCAATGACACTATTCAGAAGTCCAGGCTAAAACATCTCAGTACTCCAGGAATTTTTCCTGAGGCAAGGCTACAAATATCTTGCACAAGATTTACTACATAACTGTACAGCACAAGTCTCTATGAGGTTAAATACTTCTGAATAGGATAGGATAATTTAGGATGGTGGCTGAAACAGCGTTTTTGGAGAAGTAGGTGGCACAAAATTCATGTGCTTCTCTCACTGACAGCGATGACTTCCCATATCCATCCACAGGAAGGAAATGGACCTTGGCAGAAAATACGAGCTGCCATGTAAAATATGTATTGGTTTGTTCATAAAAACATAGGTAGCAGCCAAACTTTCCACACATGCAGCTTAGTGCTTTCTGTGCCAGTGCATATGGGACTCATGGGGTTTTCCCAAGGAATGAACAGTTCTTTATTGGAATATTTACCCTCGCTGAAGATAAAAAAGACAGTTTTCCCTAGCTGCCTCAAAACACTACAAAGGATGATACAACAAGAAACAGAATATGCCTTGCAGTGCCTTTTTGCCTAGCAGTCTATATACCAAGAGCTGTCACCCAGAATGGAGACTGAAGTTCAGCACCCTTTCCAAGCTATCCAGCTCATCTGCAGACTGGACATCTGCTCCTTCCTTCTACTCCCAAAAAAGCTTTAATTGGAGCTTTATATACATATCCTAAAAAGTATGTGTATGTGCTTACATACATATGTATATGTGTACATATTCTAGTCTGTTTTTCCCAACTACATGACTAGATTTGTTAAAGTTCAACTCATGTTCAAACCTTCTTCTCCAGCAGAAATCTTCAGAACTGTTACGCAGTCCCATCATGCACACTTGCCTATCTGTCATGTAGAAATTATGACTTTTTACAGTATACTATTTTTAAGTTCACGATTATCTTAAACTCTAACCCTATTCTCCATTCTTTCTTTACTCTCAGTTCAGTGTCATTTGCAGACTTCATTCTGCTGTACAAGTTCTTACCAGACACACTGAGTAATACTCATCTCATGATAGACTTCTACAAAGCTCATTGGTGCATCTTCCATTTTGACAAATAGTCATTACTACTTTTAGTGATTGTCAAATACTCCAGCTTTATACTCCCTCATAAAAATCTGAATCTGACAGTTTTTCCCTAATTTGCTTTCAAGATTATCATATAAGGGTGTCAAACTTTGCTGAAGTCAGAGAATGACACCTTCTACTTCCCCTATTATTCTGTCAAGGAGTTCTTAAACCAAATTTACTGTTTCTAAATCAGCTGCTTTACATCTTCTTGTCATCATCCAGATGCCTACAAATTTCACTTTGAGAATTTGTTACTATATTTTTTTCCAGAAACTGCATCTTTGCTGTTGTCTAACTTCCCAGTACTTTGTTTATTCTTTCTTTGAAACTTGTGTTATGTTTGCTTATTTTCAGTCTTTTGTACTACATCTGTTCTTTGTAAACTGTAAAAATTATGTAGTTTCTCTTTGAGATTGTGTCAGTCAGTTCTCTAACTGCTTTGCAATGAAACTTACCTGTCTTAGACAATTTCAAAATATCTAACTTAGTTAGATGGAGATTTTTCACTGTATGTGATGTTAGCTATCTGTTGAAAATGACCATTTTAGCCAAGGCAAAAGCAAAAAGGGTGTTAGCATCTCAGTCTTAGCATCTTTTCCCCCCTTGTTCCTTCCTCCTTGCTGCTAATATAATTATGCTTAGTAAAATTTCCTTTTTACTATACATGGCAACCTTTATTAGGGTAATTTGTGCTTATACTCTTAAAGTTATTCCTTTAAGGACTTCCGAGCCCTTAATGTTAGCTCTCCCTTTTTTTTTTTTCCTCTCCTAATTTTCTTCCCATGAGTTTTTGCCAGTTCTTTTGAGTTTAGAAAAATCTATCTTCTTGAAGTCCATCATACAGTTTCCAAGGAATTACTCCACTGTAATGGGGAATGTGACTTTTTTAAAAATTAAAAGAAATGCAAGTCTATATTTTCTATTGGAATCTTTCAGTGTATATAGGATTAAAAACTCAGCCCTTGTATGAGATGAAGCAAGATAAGAAGCTGAGCTGCATCTAATAATGTTTTCCAGGGAAATGAAATAAATCATTTAAGGTTCTTTGTTGTGATTGTTGTTGTTTTTTAATGGTCCTTATAAGTATAGCAGTAAAATATTGTGAAGAAAACATTTATGGAAGGTAGGACTCTCATCATTCTGTCTCTATTATCAAGACTATTGTTCCTATGCTGTAAATAATACATATTTCAAGAACTGCTCCTTGGCTGCACGCAGCAATGAACATCCAGCAGGTAAGCCTGCTGCAAGCGTACATACTTAATGAGGTAGCACAGGGAATCTGCAGTTTTTGTTTATCTGTTTTCTGACAACTTTTCATTGTGCTAATTTGAAGCAAACAGAAGTGCACCTATACTAAAATACTTGATCAAATGTAGACATACCTCAAGCTGCAGTACCTAGGGATGGATAATAAGTGGTTCACCAGTCTGTTTCTCCTAACATTGCCTACCCTGACAATGAAACCATATATGTTTGTCTGAAGACTATGTGTCCCAATTATATTCTGGGACACCACTTTGATTGTGCATGCTCTTGGTAGACAGATCTTGATGCAAATAAATTGCAGTCTAAATATTAGGAAATACGTATATACAGACTGGCAAGGACAATGAGGAAGAATATCCTTGAAAATGGTAGGAAGTAATGTCAGTGCATCTGCAGCCTAAACAATTGTTGAAGTTTATGCATGCCATGGAGGTGTTCTGAGCAGGGATTTGAAGGTGACAGCACAGTGAAGTAATATGGAGTCTTATTCCCAAGGATGAGGGGAGACATATGATAGACATAAAGATGTCATTAAAAATTAAAAGTAGAGGAGCATTGCAACATGAGCTGACTGACACTAATAGCTGTCATTGCAAAATATTAGTAGCTGGTGATAGAAAAGGGAAAAGCTTAAAAGAAAAGCAACCAGGTAATATTTATTGTTCTGGAAAACAAGTAAGTGATGGGGAATGAAATGGAAAGCATAACATAGTAAGAACAATGCTGAAAAATGGTCTGAGAAGTAATACGGACATGCTGAAAATATGTGAACAAAGCAAGGCTCCATTTGGCAAGATCAGCAGTAATCACGTTTCTTCATTGTTTCAGTAATCAACACTGACATACTGAAAACTGAGATGAGGATCTGACTTATGTTGACACAAAAGTCATGCAAAGGAATCAGCAAAGTCAGGCTGTAACTCAGATTAAACATGAGGACGTAAAAAATGAAGGGAGGGCATGTAACAAGCATACCAAAACAGGTGGTCGAAGTCAAGAACCAGTAAAGAATAAAAGAAGAAGTGGTAAAAGGAGGGAACTCACACTTCAAGGGGTGATTTTTAAGTCCAGAGTTAAGAACAGGAAAGCTGTACATATATTTTCTGTGCTTAGGGCATTTTATTCAGATGTAATGTAATTACAATTTGACATGTCATGTAAGAAGGTCTCCTAAGCGGTGATGGACTCAGAAGAAATGGTGTATCTTTAAGAGCAGCCTCCTCAAAGAACATGATAGGATGAAGTTCAACAAGACCAAGTGCCAGGTCCAGCATTTTGGCCACAACAACCCCAGGCAACGCTACAGGCTTGGGGCAGAATGGCTGGAAGACTGTGTAGAGGATATGGACCTGGGGGTGCTGGTCAAAGCTCAGCTAAAAGTGAGCCAACAGTGTGCTGAGGTGGTCAAGGAGGCCAATGGCATCCTGGCTTGTATCAGAAACAGTGTTGCCAGCAGGAGCAGGAAATCTGGCATCCCCCTGTACTCAGCTCTGGTGAGGCCACACTTCAAGTACTGTGTTCAGTTTTGGGCCCCTCACCACAAAAAAAGACATTGAGGCTCTGGAGCGTGTGAAGAGAAGGGCAATGATCTACTTTCGTGCATCCCAGGTCTCTGTGCCTTGTGTCAGTGCAGGGGGAGAGCAGTACTAACCAGAGCAGAGGAGGATTCAGGTAGAGAATAAACTGGACGTGCAGAAGTCAAAATGACCAGATTGGATGCATATGAGGAAGCCTAGGGATCTGGCCAGTGTCGTTGTGGGGACACCCTGCCATCTTTGAATTTGATAGCAAACAGTTTGCTCTAATCTCCAGCAACAAAGGAAAGACAAATTCATTTGTTTTCAAGAAGCCTAAGAAGAAGCATCTACAGAACTTCAGCTGGTCACCCTAACTTGGTTTCTGGGACTACTGAGGAGTAAGTCCTCCAGGAGAATATGTCCAGCCTGTGAAGGTGACTAGGAAAAGACAACTCTTATTTACCAATGGCAAATCACATGCAACCAACCTGAGTGCTTTCTTTGATGGGATTATGGATTCAGTGAACAAGAGGATCATGATAGATGTAGCTTGACTTCTGACAATCCTACAACTTCCTTTTAGACAATTAGGAAGGTGAGGACCGGACAGATGGACTGTGAAGTGGGTAAATCCTATCTGGATGCGTCCTGTGAGAATAAGAGAGAGACGTGCACAGCAGCAAGACCAGTGGAAGACTGATCTTTTAGTAGATGGTGATGGAAAATGAGTCAAACTTCTCAAAAGTATGGGGTTTTTTTGTTGTTGTTTTCTTTTTTTTAAAAAAAAAAAAAGGCTATGGGCATAGACTGCTGTTAGATATAAGGAAAAAAATATCACAGCTAGTAACCACTAAGCACTGTAACAGCTTTCACAAAGAGGCTGTGGAATCTGTCTGGGCAAGGCTATAAGCAACATTAGGTAGAACTGAAGTTATCCCTGCTTTGAGCAGGGGTTGGTGCAAGATGACCTCTAGAGGACTCTTCCAGCATAGACAATTACAAAATCACAGAATTGCAGTTTGGAAGGGACCTCAAGAGATCACTGTCTCCAACCTCATTTGATAAAGCATTTTCCCTACAGTATGTCACACAGGTTGGCATCCAGATGGGTCTCGAATATCTCCATAGAAGGAGACTCCACAACCTCTCTGGGCAACCTGTTCCAGTGCTCTGTCACCCTAACAGTAAAGAAGTTCTTCTGCATATTTTTATGGAACTTTCTATGTTCAAGTTTTAGGCCATTACTTCTTGTCCTGTCACTACACACCACCAAGAAGAGCCTGGATTCATCCATTTGCCTCCCACCTCCCTTTAGATATTTATAAACATTTATCAGATCCCCCCTCTTCTTTTTCCCAGGGTGAACAGACCCAGGTTACTCAGCCTTTCCTCATACAGGAGATACTCCAGGCCTTTTATCGTCTTTGTTGAGCTCCACTGGACTCCTACTAGGAGATCCTTGCCTTTTTTGAACTGGGGAGCCCAGAACTGGACACAGTATTCCTAATGCGGCCTCACCAGGGTAGAGTAGAGGGGCAGAATCACCTCCCTTGACCTGCTGGCCACACTCTTTTTAATGCACCCCAGGATTCTAATATTCTGTGTTGAATTTATCACTTGTCTTTTTTCTTCTAAAATTCAAGGTTGAGTTTTATCTTTGATGAATGATCATAATGAAGTTAGACATTAGCATAGCAAAATGATAGTTTAGCAGAACCTGAACTCTCTTCATTTTCTGCCATTTATGTTCCTTTCTGCTCAATGACAGCAGTCATGCCCCATCCTTTTGAGTTAATTGTTGTTACTCATCAGCTGGGTTCTCATCTCTTCTGAGAATAAAATGCATAGTGCACATGAATGACAAATATTTGTAAACTGCATCACCATCGTTATGAAATGGTGTTTCAGATTTCTAAGACTTGCTCTTATAAATTAGTTTTGCTGTTTTCATTTTCATCTCATACTTCTCTTAATAAATTTCCAGCATAATGCTATCAAGCGTAACTTGAATGGAAAGAAAACAGCTTTTTTTGTGTGTTTTAAGACTAGGTGTGCTATATCATAAACCTAGAAAAAACAATAGTCGATATCACCCAATTAAATGGACTAGCCACAGGATTCTCCTTTAACTGGATAAGGTCAGATATCTCAAAGCAGATCTCTCCCTTGGGATGCTCACTGGGAGATCAGGCCATGCTGTGCTGAGAAGAGATTCATCATTTACACTGTAAGTCAAACAGCTTGATCACCTCCTCAATCACTGTTTCATTTTGTCAGGGCAAAAAGGAGGCCTGTTAAAGTATTGAGGCTTAACTACAGTCCCAGAGTTTTCCCACTTTACCATCTCTTTGAGCTGATCTCCACATTCTGGCTGTTAGTTTCCAGGAAAGCAGATACATTCGTGGCTTTGTTCACCTCCTCAGGTACTGTGCCTGGGCCCTGCCTTTCTGTGTGCAAATTCTGCAGCTAGTCTGCCCACTCAATTGCTTTTTCTCTTCCGATAGCTGGCATATGCCTTGCTGTAAAATCTACAAGCTTGGCTATCATGGCCACTGCTTTATACAGTGTTTGTCATGGCCCTCGCTGTGTTGCATGTGTCCTTTATGGTATTCAGCACACATAAGCATCTCAAAAATAATGTATCTGATCATTTATTCTGGAGAGTAATTTCTAGTGAATGAGAGAACAGCAACAACTAATGTATCCTGCCAGTGCTTGGCAAGCAGACAACCCAGCAAGCTGGCCCACCTGCCAAATCTCTTTGTTTGTCATCATCTACTGAGCAGAATGTCTTTCAAAACCTCTTTCTGAGCCCTTTATAAGTCTTTATGTTTTCATTTTTATTTAAAATTTCTCCCTTGACATCTTTCCTAATTTGCCAAGAAAAAAAAAATCCCAGCCATACCTCTGGTAAAATGGGATGTTAGAGTGCATTTCTAAGGGCCTGGGGACATTGACATTAAAGAATGTAAGCCTTTCCTCCACTGAGCCTTCAAATTTATTCTTTTTTTTTTTTTTACCAATATCAGAGTTTTGCTGACATTGTATTCTAACATAAAAGGATTTAACTGTATGCTTTATATCACTTTTCACTTGCAACTGAGGTTGAACATTAGGAAAAACTTCTTCTCAGAAAGAGTGGTGAGGCACTGGCACAGGCTGCCCAGGGATGTGATAGAGTCACCATCCCTGAAAATGTTCAAGAATCATGTGGATATAGCACTGAGTGACATGGTCAGTGGGCATGGTGGGGATGGGCTGACAATTGGACTAGATGATCTTAGAGATCTTTTCCAACCTTAATGATTCTATGATTCTATAATATGCACTAAAGTTTTGACATAAACATTTTGTTTATGATTCTGTATATTGCCTTACTTATGAAACTTATTAGCTTTCAAATCCAACACATACCTTATCTCATCTCTTATCAACTGTTCACTGAAATGATTCACATCAGTTCTAATGACTAATTTGAAGGGTTTTTTTAATTAAGCTTCCTGAATAACTATTTTTAGCATATTCTTTTAAGTATTCTTATGCTCAGCCAAGTTTGAAGGATGCCACTATGCCATATGAACATGGCTGGCAACTGTGTAAACAACATTAAAAAATCTTAAACCCTTAAGAGATGAACTCTTGTTTTAAAAAGCGTCCTTGGTACAGCCATTTCTAAGTAAAAGCACACGTATACTTCTAACTTACTGTCCACATAAGATATCATACTCTTATTACTCTTATCATAAAAAATATCACAAGAATTTCCCCAAAAGATTAAGCTTTGTATATCTACTGTGAGGTAGTGCCATATTCTCATTCGCAGATGCTAAATTCATATCACAGGGGCACAAGCAACAAAAATGTTAACGCAGGTCATTGTCACTGCATTAAATGCTCGTGCACCTCCCTTGTTGATCTTAGTTAAACAGATAGATCCATGTCTTGTTGCTCCCCTATGTGGAAAGATATACAACTTTTTAATTGCAGTCTGTAGGGAAAACTCAAAAAGAAGGGAGCAGTGGCAAAAGATATCACTGATGTTTCCTAATGGAGACACAGCCTTTGGTGCTCAGTAATAATCATCAGCAATTCCTCAGTCAGAATATGGACTCTGGGCACTCTCCTCAGATATGGCGGACCTCCTGAATCAGCCTGATACATTCAGCATCCTCCAGGGTATTTTAATAAATGCAATAAAGGAAAAAGATACTGAAATAAATAATGAAGAAAAGGTGGTTCCCTAGAAAGAGGTAGTAAAAAGGACTTTCAGTGGAGTAAAAAGGCATTGTCTGGAAAAGCAATTTTTTATCCCATGTATCTAGTAGCCTAGCACATATGCCCTTAAGTGACAGGTTTGCCTGGTTCCTATAGAAGTGATCTCTGGCCATCATTATTTTCATAATACTTTCTTCCAGTAGTTAGCTGAAAGTGCCATCCACAGGCTATCCATTCAATCAGGATTTCAAATTCATTATGACCATTTTTCAGAACAAGGAAATCCATTTTCTATTACCCGGAATATGTTAGCTTCATGTGTTTCTGAAAGAGCACGATTGTGATGGCGGCTGACGGTGAGTGAGTAATTGACCAGAGAAACTTTCTGGATCCACTTCAGTATGATAAAAAAGCCAGAGCTGTTCAAAGGAAACATTAAAGGCTTTTCCTTTGCACACAGAACTCATTCTTTGACAAGGTAGTAAGTGCAAATAATTCTACACCATTTAGTTGAATAAAAATAATATAGATGACATAAAACAGCTGGATAACAAAGAGGAGGAAAAAAATTACTGTGTAAAATTTATAAATAATTTATAACAGGATGGAGCGCTTGAGATAAGAGGTCTGCTGAGCAAGGAAAGCAATCTTACTATTAATATCAGACCCTCGAGTTAAAAGTAAACAATATTTTTTCATATCCTGCTTGATCACTCCCAGCTGTTACGGCTTCAACTCTTCATGTTGCCATGCATTGGGCTGTGCCACAAAGCAGTGTTGGTGCAGCCCTGCTAAGGGGCTTGGAGGTAGCAGGTGCCATGGGAAATCTCACCAAGCACAGAAAGTACAGAGTCTGTGAATTGCCACGTGCAATGCATCAGTGCTCTGACTGGAGCTTGGTTACATACACTTCATCTTTGTTGGTCTTGTCTTTCCACTTGGTAGAGGTAGCAGTAGATTAAAGGTCACATTTCACATTAACATATGTCCTCTAAAGTGATTGTCCAATTCAATCTTGGCATGATTGTGGCATGAAAAGCATTTTTAGAAACTACAAGAGGGACAGATACGAAGTTGTTAAGTAGCAGTAAATCCCATTTGTTCAACCTCTTCATCCGGTGAAATTTTTTTTTTTTGCATTTTATGTTTTGATATTCATGACTCAGTTCAAGTTTGGGAGTACTGTTCTTTTCCTTTACTTAGCAATTGAGTATAACAAAACTCAGATGAGCTACTATATTGCAACACAAATTATGTTTCCCTTATTTGTAGCAAAACATAGTGCTGCAATTTAATATTGAATAAATGCTGAAGTTGAAAGACATGACAATAGTTTAGCAGAGAATAACATGCTCTTACAAGGTTGTGAACCTCAATGGTTAAATAGAAAGAAGCATTGAGAGAATTTAAACGCCTTTGAGGAGGATTTTGATAACTCATTAAAAACAAAGGACATTACAGAAGGAGTGAGAACTGCAAATGAAGTTCCCAATTGTAAGCCAGACGAGAAGGACAACAAACATCCAAGCTGCCACCAAATATAAAACTGAAAGTGTGATTTCAGTCATCTGGTAGACAGGAGAGCTCAAACCATGTATAATTTAATAAAAACCAGTCATCCTGCAGAATATGACAGAAGGCAAAGAGGGCAGCTACCAGCCCAATACAACAAGCCCTGGCTCAGGGACAGGAACCCCCATGCACGGGGCATAGGCAAACTTCTCTGCCGAGCACTTGTTTGTATGTGTCCAGCAGGAGGTAACAGAAGGATAGCCGAGATCACTTTCCTATCAACAGAGAGAATTACACCCCTCCTGAACATGTTCAGCAATAGGGCATTTTGTCAGTCCTGAGATCATTCCTTTCATTAAAATACCGCAGGGTTAATTTAGCCAGTTCTACCCAAAGCTCTCTTTTGTTTTTGTTTTGATCTGGTGAGGCATTCAGCTGAATGCTGCCTCTTCTAACAGTGAAATGGGTAAGTGTTTTGAAGGTCTCCAGGTGGGCATCCTTGCTCCTGAAGTTGAGTGTTTATTCAGAGGTAGAAAGAAGTGAGAAACTGGCACAATTAAAAATAATTCAAGTCACCATTGATGGGTTGTATTTTCAATGCTGCTACTGAGCTTACTTTTCTGTCCTCATCACCTCACTTATCCAGTCCAGAATCGAGAAAACTGCAATTGAAAACATTTTGGGGGGGCTTTTATCCCTTACATGAAACAGACCATATTATTTTGAAGTATTTATCTCTTTTCCTAAGGCCATAATGATTGTTAAGAAAGTTATTAATCAATAGGGCTTACTCTTGAAGGTCAGTACCAATAGATACTCATCAGAAAGCTTTGTTGTTTTTATTATGGGTCACGTGCAAAAGTTCTTTGCACGAGTTCTTATATGCTCAGATAGCTGATAAATGTTTTGCTTTTTTTGCTGTTAGGATTTGCCTTACTGTCTTATTCTTTGAACAAATTCAAGGAGGTTTTCTTTGCCAACATTTTAGCAACATTAAACACTTACTAGATATCCACCTCATGTTTTGATACCTCATATGATTCATATAATTCTATGCTGACTTAATCAAGGTCATGTTTATGCAGATAATAAAAACTGCCTCTGATAACAGATTTTCTGACTGAGGGATTTTTGGCATTTGAATGCATGCAAGACTGATAAGAACAATTTTCCTTTTCCACTTCTACCTTTCTTTGTAATATGTTTGATTTAGAAAACATCTGAAACAGGCTTCTAAATCAGACGTGGTTTGATTGTCCCAAACATATCTTCACACCCAGTGCACACAGAAGTCTGAGCCCCAGACAAGTCTGGTATGCCGTGGGGATGCAGCAGATGTAGCAAAGGTGCCTTCTTGGTACCCTGGGGAGACCAGATGGCAAAATTAAACTTCTAGAAGCTGAGTCTGTGGATTTTTGTTGCTGCTCTTTTACAGGTACTCTCTACAGTTTTTTCAGATTCCTTCCACCTATGGACTTAATGGACCTGTGCTGACTTCTGCTTCTGGCACGTATCGTAATGCTTCTTTTTGGGTGGATACTCTATGTTCTCTTATAGAGAGTAAAAAGTTACCATCAGCAGTAAGAAGAATTTGGAGTGAAATATCATATTACTAATTCAGTTTCCATACTCATTTACTGCATTACAGCTGTCAGTGAAAGGCAGTCAGAAGTTCATGCTTTATGCTATCTTTGTAAATAGTGATGCTATCTCATTATTTTCTGGCCTGTCTGCAATTAACCTCCTATTTTGAAGGTGATGAAAATGTGCAGTAAGAGCATACAACATTTCAAACATATTTCAAAGCACATCTTGTCACTTCAGTCATTCATGAGGGAAACAAATGTTTCCTTACTGATTTGTATGCATGATGGTCATAAGTAATTCTTATCTTTAACATCATGTATTTGAAGAAAAGAATGAACTTTGTTAATGGATTAGTTCTGTGTGATCATTGTCTGAATTTTGATAGTTCCTGAGTCATGAAGGTAAGTAATGCAAGCAGTAAACTGGTTGAGAGCTGTAAGGAGATTGCCCTGCCCCTGGGGCTGCCTATGATGAAGACTGGCTAGAGGCTGATTCTGAAATGAGGTCTCTGTGCTTTCACTCATGCCCTTAGGGGAATGTGCAGTACTCCAAATTAATACCAATTTGACGTTGTTTACACAAGCAATATAATGCAGAATTGCTATTTTATTTTCATCCTCATGTGCAATTTGGTGACATATCCATTTCAAAACTGATATCCTGATCAGTCTGTGCACTTAAAAGTTGGTCTTCCGGACCTAAACTAAGCACCTCATCTTCCCTCTGTAAACAAATGCAATGCTCCGGAGAACAATTCACCTCATCCTCAGATGATGATTATGACAGATGAGGCAAACTGTACCTCTGAGTTGCCTGTTCTCCACAAGAACAAAGCTGGGAGTGATGAGCTGTGACTTGGACAAGGATCCTTTAATGTCTAGTATTGCCTGGCGTGTTTTTTCTCCTTTTCTTCAGTGAGACAACTATTCTAAACTAATCGTCTGGGTTCTCACCTACAGACAGCAGAAAGAGATGAGACTCTCGAGGGGATGATTCATCCTCGCCAATGATAAGTATCTGACACAGGTGGGTGTTAGTCAAAGTAGAAAATGTACTGTAAATTCATGTCTCTTTGCATTGTTCACTATTTAAACAGTCTCTTAGGAGAAGAGCTTCTTACATGATTTTTGCTTTAGAGAAGAGTCTTCTCCTAGAGAATGAGATCTCCTGGATGCTAGTCTGAGCATTGCCTCAGTGTAGACCACATAACTGGGGGAGTGCCTGGAGAAGAGAAAGCCTCTCGGGAAAGTAATTTGGGAAAGCAAGAGGGTATATCTGAAGCAAATAAAAAGGGATATTTAGGAGTAAAAGAATGGAGCGTGAAATGAAATAGAAGAGAGAATAAAGACCACAATGATGTGGTAAGAAAAAGGTAAGAAATACATAAGATGCCATAGGAAACGGATGGTTGATATGGGATGAAACTGGGAAGCAAAAAGAGCCTGCAAAACAGGAGAATTGCAATAAGTTATTTACAAAATAAGAATAAAGGAGAAAGTTGCTGTCAAGGAAATAAAATAGGTGTTTTATTCCTTCCACTTCAGGATAAGCTCCTGACAGATGGCAAAAATAGTCGGCAAAGATGACTGATATTCCCAGACCATAAACAAGTGAATTCTATACTGTCTGAATCAGAAGTAAAAAAATTCAATTTATCTGTGCCTACTCTGAGAGCCCATCACTGTGTCCTAAGTATACAGCTGTGTAGAGTTTGTTCATTTTGGTTATAAACCTTGGCTCTCAAATGAGAATATGTCAGGAGTGTGAATAGCAGAGAAGAGGAGCATCAAGAGACACGAGACCCCAGTGTAACCTAAAAATCAAGTCTCCTTCTAATGGCTATTTTCCATGTAAATGGAAGAAAACAAAACAAAACGTCTAAGCCTCCATGCACCCACTGGAAAAAAAAAAATTCTCACATTCAGAATAAAGCATTTTTTAATTAATATTGATGAACATATGGAAATACTGTGAAAGAAACCAGTCAAAAAGGTCCTCTCCACCTCCAGGGATGCGTTCTATTAAAGGCAAATCAGGAATGTGCACTGGCAGCTAGCTTACCTAATTTGAGCACATCACTAGTCCTAGCTCTTGGGACCTCAGTGAAGGTCTTCTAAACCAAATATCTTAAGGTGCCTTCCTGATTAGTGCCATGGAAGAGAAGTGACCATCCTCCTGAGAAAGACCCAACTGTACTTGGGTGCTTCTCTATTATATACAGGACTTAAGTTGGTGACTACAGTCCACAGCATTCACTTTAGGAGCTGGAACAGCAAAATGAGAAAACTGCAGACCTACAGTGTACCTACTGCATAAGGTAGCCCAGAGCTGCGCCATAACTAGATTAAACTAATTATTCCTAAGCCTTTTCTTTCTACATGTTGATAGTGTTCTTGATGTAACAAGACTGCAGGCCTGACTACTGCTCTTGCATTCTTTTATAATATAAACAAATCATAACAATCTGACAACAGACCATAGAAGGTTACTGAAGCAGACATTTTTGAGTTCTTGCTCCTGTCAGAAGGTAGATGAAAGAAGCTACGTTCTTTTCTCAGTATTAAAAGTAAATCACTTAAAGTCCCTAAAGGTCTGTAAGCCATTTTTCCATGTATGATTCAGCTATTGCTAGCAACGCTCATAATTCTGAGAAAAAGCCTCCTTAACTGGCCATCAGATATGCTAAGTGGTCAGCAATAAATTACTTCAATGTTTTGTTAAAATGTTGACAAAAGTGAAAATTTCTTGCCTTTTTTATTTCAGGCTGGCAGCTGAGCTTTTTTCTTACCAAGAAGGTGAATGAGCACAGCCTGTTTTAGTGTCAAAATCTGAGCACTAAAGTCTAACAGTGATTCTGGGCCAAAACTGATCCATGAACTGGTAGAGACTCAAGAATATCCCTATTTTCCTTATTTGACTAATTTGTTTACTGTTGTTGGGAATTCTTTGTACTGTTTCTCTTATAGTTCAGGTAAAATACATTCTCTCTTTTAAGATTGTAAGTTATTCCTAAGCAGAGTACTTAACTGAAAACTGAGATCCTTACTTTGTGTGTCTGATAGTACAATATATGCATATGTGACCAAATTCCTTCCCCTACAGAGCAGAAAATTAAGCCCCCTTAAGGCTTCAGCAGCTCAGAGAAAGACATAACAGTTGTCTTTGTAGGAGACTTCCATTCACACTCTATCTGTTTATTGACTGAAAGTCCTTGGTTTCCAAGTAGGGTAGTATGTGCATAACTATGGCTCATTATATCAAGTAGTGCACATAGATTTTCAGATTACTTTTCATTTCAAATAGACCCTATAAGTTGTTGTAATGCTTGTAGTAGTAAGACTGCAGGGGCTTCTGGTAGAACATATTGGGTCCAAAGAAGAAGGATGCTCATATACAAAACTGACTTGCAATAACATCTGAATCCATCATCACATAGCTAGGACTTGTGTGAGAAAATCACTCTTTATGTATCTAGTTCATTTCAATGCCATTGCACATTGGATCAATACATTGGGATTAGATTCTTGAAATAGGAAGCTTGCTAGCAAATTATAATTTAAAGAATGTAAGCAATTTTAAAAGGCAGATTTAATTATGACTGGCTCAGATTCTTTTGTACATATATTTTATTACCTAAAAAAAAAAAAAGTGTTAGATCAATTACTATCCATTCCTAAAGGATTTTTTTATTGTTGGTCTTATTTAAAACTCCAAATGCAGCAGAAAATAGGTGTACATTCTGGAAATTACGTTACAGAACCAAATGCCCACATAGTTTATGTTCCAAATGACTTGTGCCCTACTGAAGTGTGCTCTGGAAATAGCAAAGATGGATGTCAGAAAACACAGAAATACCAAGAAGAGGAATACCAAGAAGATCCAGCATAATACATATTAAAATGAAAGAAGAGCAATACATTATTTCAAAAGTGAATTATATAGCCCTGCTTATATCAACTGCAGATCTCTGAGTGTATCCAGAAATCTCTCAAGATATGGTTTTTTTATCCACATTTTCTACTCTGTGCTGTTCTATTCTATCAAATTCATTCATGACTTTATTCTTTTTAGTCCTGAACACATATTGATTAGCAATTTTTGTGGAAAATCTCCACCAGGTAGGCTAAAGAAGCTTTTTTTTCTGACAAGTTATTCCGTGAAAACCTCTAAATTGATTTTGCTATCTTTCCTTAATAAACTGTTGTGATAAGTTCTCACTTCTTTCAATATGATGTAACTATATGACATGCTAAAAATATTGTATTAAATTCCTTCCTCCTCCAAAATAGCATTAGATCCAGTTTTGAACTAAAATACCTCCTTCGGTGAATGGAAGGTTATAAAGATAACTTACTGTTAATATTTCAACTAGTACCTATATTCTCTGCAATCTGAGGGAGGAATACGGCTGTATATTTCAGGCACAGAATATTAATTTGAAATATTCTGATTTTCTCCTTAGATCAATACTACCATAGCATATATATTTTAATCTATATGCAAAGTTGATGGTGTTGTTTGAAAAGCAATACAGGCAAAATTTATTCTTAGGTAAGTCTTGAATGTTAGATATTTTATTACAGCTACAAAAATAATTGACCATAAGCTTTTCTCAACTTCTCCTGTTTGTCTCGTTTCCTCCATCTTAAGAGCAAAGTGTAAAAATACTATGCTGTAACCCTTTTTAACTAACCTTCAAAAGTGTTTTCATACCCTTGTTGCTTTCAAGCGGTGGAATTCAGCGCAAACAAACCAATTGAATTATAAGTTGGATGTATCAAAACACTTCATGATAAGAAAAATGTAGAAGAACTAATCAATTTTTCATACACATGACCTTCTTGGTTTTTTTCCTTTCCTTTGAGCATTAAAAGGGAGGTGGATGGGTCATCAGCCTGCTTAGTTATTACAGATACAAAAAATCACATTTCACAAAGGGACATTTCCTGTAGTGTGCTAGTAATCATAGTAATTGATTTAAATGCTCAAATTGGCTGAGAACATTCATGGATTTGTTCAAGTATTGACTGCATGATAATGCTGATTAAAACTGGATCAGTTAGTTATAACCCTAAAGGCCTTGGGAAGGTTTCTGCAC
Source organism: Numida meleagris (assembly GCF_002078875.1). Lineage (NCBI taxonomy): Eukaryota > Metazoa > Chordata > Aves > Galliformes > Numididae > Numida > Numida meleagris. Next base: position 79,977,351 of record NC_034411.1, on the reverse strand, counting down.
TTAAGAAATTTGTGGGTTTTTTTGAGTCTGCTTTTCTGAATAATCTGCAAGTGAAGGTAAAGATTTAAGCACATCAAAAACTGAATGTATTGTGTTACCTTAGGAATTAACTCTTCCTGTATTTTAAGGAAATGGTGACCCCACAAAATCCAGGATTTCAACAAGGAAGTTTTAATGTTCTTCTCTGTACACTGATTAAGTCTTGAAAGCATCAGTTGCCCTTTTTGCCTGATACTAACACTGTCCCAACTTCATCCATTGGTGGCAGAGGAATCTATTGTTTATACAAGCTGCAAGTGTATTTACACTTTGAGGGCTTTCAATTTTTACAGTGAACCCTTTCTTCACAGAGCAATCACAAGAAGTTAAAAGTCAAACTGCCAATTGTTCAATCCAGCAAAATACCCTTTTCCTACAGAAAAACAAAAAAGGATGGGGAGATAAAAAAAAATATTAACAAACTAAAGGTCAAAGCTGAACAGGCTGCAGCCTGAACTCCAATTCCTCTTAGAGCAGGTCACATAGAAGAGCAAGGAAACCAAGATGTGTAGAAGTCATCTGTACTCCCAGACTTTAGCTCTTGGCAAAAGACAAAATGCTTCTAGGTAAATTCTACTGTATATGGCAGCAAGTGGAGAAGTCCTGATGCCGCTAAAATCCAAAATATTGAACTTAGTAAACTTAAATATATGATTAATAATAAAATAATTTTATAATTATAAATATAATTTTCAATTTCAGCGCTACCAAGACAGAAATTTGTTGAGAGTTTCTGACAGATAGCTCAGGAAAGACTGATTGCAAACTCATGCTTGGGGAAGGGAACAGAAAAGATTAGTCTCTTACCATCTAGTAAAAAGAGAGCTGACAAACGTGGAAAGAAACTGCTGGAGTAAATCAATTTACTTTTATTACTTATTACTCATTGAGGTCAATTTGTGATTTCTGTTTAGGGAACATTGATTTCAACATCAATTTTTCTCTATATTTGTGCTGAGTAACTGTATGGGAACTGCTGAGTCACAGACTGAACCACTGACTGAGCACCTGGAGGAAAGACCCAGTCAGCTTTGGGAGCGCAGGTGAAGGCAATTCACTGTGTGACCAGAAGGGGCCTCACTTAAGGTCTGACTGCCACTGAGGAAGGTTCTCTGTCTGGTGATCCCTTCTTGGTGGAGCTTTTTCCTGTGAATCTAGGTCTTTGAAGACAGCTGAGCAATCTTCTTCCCTTCCTTTATAGTACCTTTCTATTATGCTGGTCATTATACCTCTTTTGTAACGCCTTTTCCATCAGGTTGATCTTTCCGATTGCTACAGTAACTTAAATGTTATAGTAAGGTTTTTCTTTTTGTTTGTGTTTATGAATGTTGTTAGGCCATGGTCTGCTCTCTGTTAAAACAATAATGAAGCTAAATAGCACCTGTAGAAATCTGTTATGGCATTAATTAATCTATACAGAAATAGAGGTGATGATGGTGGAATTATGATGCCTAAGGTAATCTGTTGAGATTGAACACCTGTACTTGCTTTTTAGAATCATATACTTTTGAGGTTGGTATACATCTGCTATCTGTATGCCTCCAGTGCCTGTGTCTCTCATGTGTTAAAGGTTATTGGATTTGGGGGGCAGCAGGTTTGATTTTACATGATAATTTTTATGTTTTTCAGAGTCGCTGATAGAAACCTCTACTTGTTCAGATAGGTAGCTTCATAAAACCCTGTAAACAAGCTGAGAAAAACTCTAATTAGCAGAAATAGCTCATAAATCATTTGCTCTTTCAGTAGTCGCCTATTTCACTTTCTGACTGGAAAACTGGTTAATTCTTGATATTTGTTCTTTCCTCCCATTTCCTGTCAAAGATATTTTCTTGCGGAACAACTTTTAAACACTGTAAATGATTTTTAGTGTTTAGGATCTTCCAAGATATCTCAACAAAGCCCTCTAGATTTTATTCTGGGATTTGTTTAAACTGCCCTCTCATGCCTACAGTCCTAATTAAAAAATGTATTGCATCTCAAACTGTTATTCAGAGTGTTCTCAAGAGAAGACTCTCTTCTCTTCTAAGCATTTATGAAGGAATGATTAGAACAATAACAATGTCCATAAAAGTTTGAAGTAGCTGAAATGTCTCTGCAGAGGATTAAGAAAATTCTCAAAATGCAAATTCTCAAAATGTGGAGCCCAATATATGGCAATATAGTTTATTTAAAAATAGGCAACTTTCTGTATTTGCGCAAACTTTCCTGCATGAGACGGTTTTAAGTTTAGAGTGTTTATCAACCATGTTGGACTAAGGCATAGACAACTCCCTGTTGCACCTTTACTCCTGACAGACTGTCTGCTGAAGTGCAGCAGTGGTTTGTGCTGGATGGTCCCTTCTGTAAAATATATACACACATTCATCTTTAAAATACTTCAGTTCCCTTGCTGATACCTTCAGTTAATTCAGTAAGTCCCCTGTAGAGTTTAAAGAAAAGACATCTGTAGATTACTTTCTCAACCATCTGTGAAGTTGGTATTAGTGTAAATAACCACTTTTCTCCATAATTAATGTTGTTGGTAGTATCATACTTGAATGAATTAAGTTCTTAAAGAATAAGCTGAATAAACATCACGCTATTATTTGAGATGTAGTCAGTCTTGATTTGGTGTGGAGGAGATAGCAAATTAGAGATGCTGACAGATTCTGCCATCTCTGTTTTACTGTGTCTATGAGAGACACATGATAGATATATGCCTTAGCTGTACTCTATTCTGTATACTCTATTATATTGTTGCTTAATAATGTCTGAGCCTACCAAACACTCATATTACATCGTTCTCATTTCCTGAGGATCTATCCTATGTGCCAGACCTTTATTTACAAAAAAAGCTTGTGTTAGCTGGCACAAAGCCAGTGCTTACTGGTTTTAGAGAAGATTTTTCCCAGCTCATCTGCACCGAACACTGAAGAAATGGAAACAACATAATCCACTGTGCAATAACTTGAGAACTTCTGAGAGTTTTCTGGCAATTGCACATTAATTTTGTGCTGACCTGTGGCTCAGAGATCCAGTGGTCTCCAAGAACGAACAAGAATAGGCCGGTCATCTCTACAATTTGTGATCTGAGGTAATTAAAGCTCCGTCTCATCACTGGCAAATCCAGTAGAAGGAAGCTCAGGTCATACTACAAATATATACAGATATATACTTATGGCAAAAAAAAAAAAAAAAAGGGCCTCCACTGCTTTATTCAAGAACATGCTGTCAGACTTCGGAGCAGAGTGACTGGAACAGGTTGCCTAGTGATGTGGTTGATGCCTTGTCCCTGGAGACTTTCAGGGCCAGGCTGGGTAAGGCTCTGGGCAACCTGACCTAGCTGTGGTGTCCCTGTTCATTGCAGGGGATTTGGACTAGTTGGCCCTCACAGGTCCCTTCCAACTCTAAGGATTCTATGATTATCATCATCATCCATAATAATCATAAGTCTTACTGTATAACATGAAACTACGTAGGATAAAATAAACTTGTCAATGTGCTAACTCAGCAGTTTGGGAGTGAAAATATAGAAAAACTTGCTTTGTGGTTCCTGCTGTCTTTGCAGATACTCTGTGCAATTGAGCCCCTGTATTCTCTGCATAATTTGAATCTCTTTATCTTGTATATTGGTGATAGCATCACATCATGAGGTTGGAAAAATGACGTGCAGCAGAAAGGAAAGAAGCTTCTCAGTATTCAGTTCTAAAGGCTATCAGCAACCTTGGGTGGGCTAGGCCAGCTGACTCCAAGAAGTCTGTCCCATCCCAAACCATTCCCTGGATCTGTGATAAAATGCCACATAAATCAACATCCATAACTTAGCAGAATTCCAAATCATCAGCCTGACAGCTGTGAAGAGTTAGGAGAATGCAGCCCTCCAGAGTTGGGGAGGAAAAAAAAAAAAAAGCAGCCATATTTGCATAATTTTTTTTTCACATCTTTGTTCTACCTCAGTGGTCAGTTCAGCAAGATGAATGGCTGAGTTGCACCAGAGTCAGTGAGAATTATTGGTCTCTCTCCATGCATTACACCTTTTTTTTCCATAAGTTTAAAGCTGTGATTAACAAATAACCATTCACCTATGTTTGTGGATCAGATTGTTCTCCTAAACGTCATTGCTGTGATTTAACCCAGCAGGTGGCTGAGCACCACACAGTTGTTCACTCACTCCCCCTTCCCAGTGGGATGAGGGAGAGAACGGGAGGGAAAAAATGTGGAACTCATGTGTTGAGATAAAACTATTTACTAAGACAAAGGAAATACTTATATAAATTTATGTATATAGTCATAACAAGTGATGCACAAGGAATTGCTTCCCATCCCACCAACCAATGCCCAGGTAGACCTCAAGTAGTGCAAGAGAGAGAGATGCACTCCTAACCCCTTCAGAACTCCTTCTGCTTGATGTCATACAGTATGGAATATCCCTTTGGCTGATTTAGGTCAGCTGTCCTAATTCTGTACCCTCCCAGCTCCTTGGGCCTGTGCAACATATGGCCTTGGCTCTGTACAACACTGCTTAGCAAAAACTAAAAACATCAGTATGTTATCAACATTGCTTTTCTCCTAGAACCAAACCATAGCAGCATATCAGACACCCTGAAGAAAATAATTCCATCCCAGCTGAAAATAAGACAGCTGTTTATCAATTATTATCTGGGTTATTGAAGACTTTTCTATGACTATTGAAGTATACCAAAGAAGAGAAAATGATGTTACCTGTTCCTTAAGCATAAATTTAAATTAAACTACACTGTGTATATTCATTGGATTCTACAAACTGGAAAAAATAATAATGGCCTGTAACAGAATTTCCTCATGGAATTTCTGCTCAAATTCAATTCGTATGGAGAATGAAATAATAAAGTCTTTGTTTTTCATAATCCCTACTTTGTCTATGACTTTCCAAAATGCTCATGGTTGTTAGGAGAAGAGTGTAATTTAATTAATACAATCTGGCTGAAGAGCAATCTTCCCGCAATAAAAGTATGCAGTATCTTCACCATGTAGATATATTGCTGTGCCTGTGTGTTATTGCAGGTCTGTAACCACCTAGGAGCAGTAAGGCTCTGTGGGATCTGTTCTCTGGAGAAGCTTAGCACACTTAAAAATAGTTCAGTTAAAATACTGCTGCAAATAAAAAGCACGAGTCACAGTGTACAAGTAGCACTGAGAAATCTTTGGTAATTCAAGCTTCAGGCCTTATAACAATCTGCATAAAATTATAACTTTTGATCAAGGAAAAATTTTTCAAGGAACATTGTTTTTCTTCTCATTTGTTTTCTTGCCTAAATACAGGGACCTTCCCTGATCCTTGCCCTTTTTTTTGACACTTTGCTATGGCTATCATATGGGTATCAAAAGGTAGTATTTACACAGATGTGCTTCAACAGAAGGCACAGTTTAATTCCCAGACTAAAGTGTGCCTGAAGGAGGTGAAGAGTATTTGTAGTGTAATGTTGCTTCAAAATATGAATTAAATCAGTTTGGGACAGTATTGCAACTTGCTCTGTTTGGAAACATGTGGAGATGGAGTCTGTCATAGATGGAAAGTTGAAACCACAACACCCCTTAGCAGCACTGTCTGAAAGCTGACTCTTTCTTCCCTCTTGCTTCTCTCAAGTAGAATTAAAAATCATCTTCCTGTTCTTCCTATAATGTACAATTCTTCTTGTCTGTAAAAACGTTCCTAAAGGAATACAAAGCACTCCTTCAAATGCTATCTGGGTAATGATAATGAAGATTAAGAGGTAGAAGGAGTATAGCAGTATCTAGTCAATGCTTCATAGCTTAAAATGGCAGTAAGGAATATTAAGCAAGCTGACAGCACCACTCAATGTTTTTCAAACTATTAGAACGTATCAGCAAATATGGGCATATATTTTCATTTGAAAATGTTCCTTTTCTATTCTCCTTTGTATTTAATCATAGACTTTCATTGGAGCTATAGCTGGTAGTAGACAGCCCTTGTGCACTAACTTTGTCTATGATATGGTTCAAAAGCTAAAGTATCTAACGTGGAAGTTAATTTCTTCATTTTCAGTGCCATATTAATCTCTAGACTCTAACGGACTTAAAATAATGTAGGTAGTCTAAATCATAGAGTCATTAAGGTTGGAAGAGACCACTAAGATCATCTAGTCCAGTCATCAACCCTTCCCCACTATGCACACTAACCATATCCCTCAGTGCCACATCTACCCTTTTCTCTAGACTTCTAATATACTCTGAGGTTGAAATGGGAAAGACAGCAGCTGCTTTTGATGACATTCATTGCAGCTCTGACAGATGGTGATGAACAATGTGAAATCAGTGTTTCCCAAAAACATTTCATAATTGTGGATATTTGCTGCCTGATTTGTCACCAGCACTCCAGTAAAAACATGTAGATTTATGCTATAATATTTCAGTTTGCCTTTGTGGAATGTAATTCATCAGATTCTTTCTTTCTGTAGTCTTTCAGAAGCTGATATCTCCAGCATAGATTGGAGATAAGTGATAGTGGTATTGTTCTTACAGATAAGCACGGGATACAGAAACAAAGAATACATTTATTTAAAAAGCAGCAGCAACAACAACAAACTAGCTGTGCCAGCAGAATTTTGCTGCCATGTTGGGGGATTTATGAAATTGTACTTGCTTCATTGTTTCTTTCACCTTGGCTGTCTCAATCGCCCTATCTGATGCCACCCTGTGTATTTCACTGAGTCTCAGTAAAAATATATCCTTCGGGGATGTTTCTAACACTCCCAGCATTGCAAAGCAGAAGAATTTTTCCAGCATTCCTGAAATGTGATCTGAGGCATCAAAACCCATCACCTGCCAAGGGCATCAAAGTACACCTTCTTACTAAGCATTTTGTCTATGCTCATTATGGTAAAATAGGTTGACTTTTCATACTTCAATGACCACAAAAAATAATTACATCACCCAACATGTAAATAAAAAAAAAAAAGTATAAACTTAATCTGCTACTTAAAGAGCAGTTTGATCTTTTGAAAGTTAAATAAAGTGCTTAAAATATGCCCTGCAGGATGATCTCTCCGGTTCTTGGCATGGCTACTACAATAAATAGTGGGGTACTTTGAACAGAGAATAATGCTTTTGTTTGTTTTCATTTTGTTTTCCACATTCTTCTCCACTAAAGCTTGGATTTTGGTTAGATGCTGATGAAAACAAGGTGCTGGAACACAGCAGTTGGGAGCATTAGGTGGGGAAAATAAGAGTTAATATTTTGAAGAAGTTTTTATTTCCACATTACTGTGTGCAGCTTTTTGGGTTTCTCATATCATAAGCAGATATTGAAATATTAAGTGCGTTTCAAAAAATTTTTCAAGACCTCAGAAACTTGTACTGTAGCAGGACCTTGAAGCAGCACTATCTATTTAGCTTACCAAGGAAACATTTATGAAGGGAGTCAATAGTTATCTGCGCAGAGACGTTTATGATGGTAAAGAGTTCTTTCATCTTGCAGCAGGTGTTATAATGAATTCTCTGGTTATGAGTGGTTGCTGGATAAATTAATCTTGAAATTAAGGTTTGGGTTTTTAAATAAAGACAGGTAGCTGTTGCAACAACTCCGTGAGAGGTATGATGAACTTGCTGGGTCTAAATAATTCTCAAGTTGAAATTAGTCTTTGAAGTATAAAAGATATAGCCCAAGCAAAGGTGGCAGAAGAATTATTTGAATTAAATTCTGTTGTCTGTATTGTGAAGGATTTTGGACTGGAGGACATTATCTGTCCTTTCTGGAACTAAAATACATGAATCCAGAACTGGAATATTTATTTATTTTTATGTCTTCAGCTTCTTGATTCCCTCTGCTTTAATCCAGCACAACTTTAAATTTATTTTTTAAAAAGAAGCCTGTTAGGTGAAGAGTGGAAAAATTTTAAGTACATTTGACATTCAGCTACTGTGCGCTGACTTTATCTGGAGAATTTTGAGGAAACTGGGAGTAAAAGTAGGTGATCTACTTTTTGGACAGAGACTGAAAAAATCCAACAGGAGATTGGCAGAGGTAAATTATTTCACATTTTGTCTTCTGTTTGGACTGCAGCAAAGCACTTTCAGCTATAGCTGAAGAGTGAAGAAGTTTAGTTCATAGACCATGGGTCACAATTATATTAAGCAAATTTTTATGCAACAGATGTAATGCAGACTGTGTGCTATTAGACTTAATAGGAGGCCTGAGGCATAGTGGCTTCGCATACACATTCGCGTCTTTCCCTGATTACTGTCCTTTTAGTTGTGAAGGTAGCCTTGAGGCTGGTACCCTCCAATCATTCTAGAATGCATATTCAAGAGCACCTTTTGATTTCCAATCTAATGCATAACTGATGTTTGTTTTTGGCTCATCCAGCAAGCTTCACAATAATAGCAAGATATTTTTTTGACAAGCAGCAAATACAGCAAACTGGATTTTCTGGGACCATCTTTTGTATGTAGTGGATTCCTTTAATGTTCTGTGGGCCTCCATGTTCTGGACACAGAAAGGGTCTCTCCTGAAAATGGGCAATATGGAAAACCTCCTTTCTCCTGGAAGAATACGTCCTTAGCATACAGTTGGTGAAGAGATTTCTTAGACAAAAGGCAAATCCTTTCATTGCAGAAATGTCTATGTAGTAGAAAGGGATCAGAGTTGATCACTCAGAGTTGTCTTGTTGGTTGGATGGTTTGGGGTTTCTTTTTTATTTGTTTTGCTGTTTGTGGTGGTGGTCTTCTGGTTTTTTTGTAAATATTTTAAGCTCTGTACGTTATTTGTGTAACTTCAGCTAAGTCTATTATATTTCTTTATACTTCTACCTATTTCAATCTCTTTTATGTTCTCATTTATTGTATACTGCAGGAATGCATCTAAAGTGAAAGAGAAATTCCAGTAAGGTGTATTTTGCTGCATCCAGAGAAGGATGACAACAGCGAAAAACCAACTAAATCATCTTTTTCAATACAAGGGGAATAACTGCACAGTACTGCGCATCCTAACATGCTGTGGTTTCAGTAAAGGGAACTGACAGCATTCCTAGTACCAAGTTAGAAACTTGTTAATGTTTTTATTGTCATTTTCCCATTTGGACCCTGTTGTTACCCAGATCACTCACTAGCTCTGCTTTCCAGGGTCACATTTCTTTTCATGGAATGGTTTGGGTTGGAAGAGACCTTTAAGATCATCTAGTTCCACCCCCCTGCTATAGGCAGGGACGCCTCCCACCAGACCAGGTTGCTCAAAGCCCTATCTGGGCTTACAGAGATCAAGTAGAAAGGAGGTCTTTTACCTTTGCAAGGTTACTATCTACAAGAAGGAGCTTTTGCTGTGAAAGTCTTCAAGACCTTCACCAAACACCATCTGCGGTGATACCATCATGGTAAATAATGAAAGGTGAGGGGAAAATAATACTTGAGTGATAATGAAAATGTCACAGAAGAACATGGCGGAATGAATTCTCATCTAAACTGAAACTTTGAATTTTTAATATGTTAGTCATTATGAAATTATCTTGTTTGCTTGTTTTAATATCTGGAGTACTTCACCTAATTACTTTTCTGTTTGTGTAGTCAAGTCAATATATTAATGTTACATGTTTTGAAACTACTTTTTCATACCATCTGTTAAAACAGTAGATAGATATAAAGATAAAAATGATCATAAAGAATATGTTGCACTGAACTTGGAAATCTCAAGTGATAGGGATTACTGATGGACTTCTGAAGCTTAGCCAAACATTACCTAAATGATATTTATGGATTGATGCACACATAGGATACTTAATGTGGGAAAACTCAGTAAATCTCTCTGAAAGTTTCTGAGTACCTAATTAATGAAGTACTCGACTGAAGGGTTTTTTTGGATGAAAGTCTTTGTAGGAGAGAAAAACGGTGATATACTTCTCGGCAGACTATCATGAACTTTCCTGGAATTAGTCTTGGACAAAAACAGTGAAAGAAAAGCACTGTCAGGTAGTGGGACACTTCTTGTAGTGTTTTTTCCCAGCTTTCTCAGACACCTAAAACGCTGCATCAGCCTCTGATGCACTGCATGCTAAGAAGAGGCTCAGAGCTCTCTGCAGATGTTCTTCCTCTCTTGTCTCACACAAACTGCTCTATGGCTTTTAAGTCCAACCATGGAAAACTTGCTGTCATTTTTGTCTGAATGGTGTGACTTGCCAGATATTTAGTATGGCATTTCATATATACATATGCCATACAAGCAACCAGCAAAAGTGAAAATATGTGTTAACAATAAGGAAGGTAATGGTTGAGTTTTATAAAGAAATAATTGAGTTGTCTTAGTTAAGAACTCTTCTTCAAAGTTGCAAGAAAAAATGTTTTTAATGTTATGACTAAAACCTAGCGTCAGTAGCCAGGGTTTTTGAATTAATCAGCCAGGCACTGGTGGCAGTGCTCAAAGTCTACATTATGCCCTGGATAAGTTCAGCAGAAGGATTCCCATGTTTGTTAGAGTTACTCAGAGTGACTTATACGTTGTAAATTACATTCATATTTATTATTACTACGACATCGTAAGTGTACTTGTTTTGTTCACACAGAGGCGGTCCAGAAAATCAAATTAATGTTTCAATGTTTTATAATTCCTGCTTTCAGAGAAAGTGAATAAATAATATTTCAGTAAATACTAACCAGATATTTACTTCTTCTGCAAAAGAAGGCTCACTGCATTCTTTCCCAATCATTTAGTATTAAAAAAAATCCATTTAAACCTTTACTGAAAACTTCCATTTACTATCATCTAACTTATTAAGAACTCCTCTTACAATGAGTATTTGCCTTCAGCACTGATGGAGGAATGCTGAATGATCAAGCTTCAGACAGCTGAAACTAAGATAAGAAATGCTTAGATAAAACCAAGTAAAATATAAAAGAAGTTTAGGGAAAGAAGTCTGGCTTCTGTTTATCCGGAAAATCTGTACTGAATAGAATAGAAAGGCTGATGATGTGAAACAAATTTTAGTGGATAAGAAAAAGTGATACTACTCATCATTCCTATAACATTTAAATAGGATGAGTATGTACTATTTGTCTCCTACAGCACTCTACCAGACTGCGTGACAGAATGTTTCAACATGCAACGGGTTATGGCCAACACCAATACACTGCAGTCTCAGGGATTTAGAAATAAGGGGATGAAAAAATTCAATACATGCATACTGAGTTATGGACATCATAAGTGGAAAAAAATGACACATTACTGATCAATGATTCCATTCAAAATATGACAATAGGACATCAACCTGATCAAAATTAAATTTTATCTTTTTTAATGCGTTGCAAGATTTATACTTTAATCAATACAGCCTCTTTACGTTTGGAAGATAATGTGTTAATCTTGATTAGGTTTAGTGAAAAATAAAACAAATTTCAGATAGTTATGTAAATATGAGGACTTTGAAGTATGAAATGAATATTTCACTGAGCAAAACTAGGTATAAAATGAGATGTAACTTGCCTCATATGATTTAATAGATCACTATTTGTGTATTCTCATGCCTCCATCCATGAAGATTAACTGCTCAGTACAGATTTGACAGAAACCTTTTGCTACACCTTGGTGGAAGAGAAAGTACACACTGCTATGCACTTGGCTTACGGCATCAGCTTGCAGCACTGAAAGCCACAGTGAATTGTTACAGCCTTTACAGAAGTACTAAAATGTGCCACAGGCTTGCAGCTTCTAACCTCTTTTTGATTACTGACTCTAGTCCCTAACTCAAGGAAATATAAATACCAATGTAACAGACATAAAACTACTGATAACAGACTTTCTTTTTTTGATTATTTTCCTTCTTAGAAGTAATTCAGATTCCCATGCACAGACGCTCTGTATGTTATGTTATGGATAACTTATCTCTAGAATATATCACAAAATTATGATTATAAAAATGTAAAACAAACCACTGGATGAAGGAACATTACAGCTGGAGTTTAACTTTTGGCAGTTAAACTTCAGCCCTCTGCACAGCTTCCTGAAGGAAAAAGGATGCAATTTCACCCATGCAATCAGATGACGGGTGTATTTGCATGTGAAACATAAAGAGACAGAAGTAAAAAACAAAACTGTGCCTCACTGCATGAGGTATGCCTTGTGATTCACTGATCAAAGTATCATGGTAGGAGCAAGAATACAAGATAAAGATCTCCCAAGAAACCAAAAGCTGCTGTTTTGTGCTGGCTCAAACACCACATCTTCAGGGATGAAGGCATACCTCATTCAGGTCTATATTCTGTCTTATTCCAATGCTTTGCATTGTACTTTCTCCTTTCTGCACTACAGCCATGGTTCCATATAAATATTTCCAGCTTCACAAAATACTGTTCCAAATATTGTTCCTGGTGGCAGCAGAAATATGCGGTTGTGTCAGGAAACTTGTGTCTTGTACCTGCCTTGAGTATTGGGCCTGCCAGACCAAGGCCAGGACAGATCAGCATGTGAGGTGGTCTGCTGGTTACTGCGGAAGTTAGGCAGGTCCCACATGGGACAATGGCAACTTACCCACCCAAAGAGGCCTCACTGCAGGGTGGAAGTGACGGAGATGCTTTGCATGCACTTCCTTTCCCACCCCAAGGCCCTCTTCAGCTGTGGGTAGAAGACCTGGCACAGGCTCTACAGCAACTGAAATTAATATCACTACAATTACAGTGAAAATGCTTAAGCAAAATAGACTTCTTCCTCCTTTGTACCTCACAAGTCCGTCTTGTTGCTCACTCTAAAAAGAAGCGTGGTAACCTGACAGATAGGGAGAAAACACTGCAGTTCTGAAATTGCTTTGAACAATACCTGCAACACCTGACATGCTGCCTGTTGTTTACAGTTATTTGGTTTTCTTAGACTTCTCTTGTCAACAGTAAAATAAGAAATGGCACAAAATATGTTATGCTCGGATAACTGCAGCATCACATTCTGTGATGTCTGTGCCAGACCAAGGTAGACAAAACAAATTTATCTTTGTTCTTACTTTGTTAATTTAATCTGAACTAAACACGGGTGGTCATAGAACAGATATTTAGCAAGTCTATTTATGATGACTTTGCTGATTTTATTTTTCAGTATGTCCTCAGGAATACCGTCTTTAAAATGTGACAGAAGTAATCTTTCCAGTGATCTTTGTAACCATATTGTCAATCATACATTTTAGCTATTGGAAAGATCGGTGGTTTGTTTTGACGTAAGTGAAAAGCAGTTTTTCTTTGCAGCAATAAAAAATCCTAAGTTTAAGTGAAAAGGCTAGTCTTTTATATTGAATTAAGGAAAAGCTGATACCATTTAATGACTAACAGAATCATTGCACTGTCTGTACAAAAAAGTAATTGAGTTATGTATCTGACTTCTTTCTGTTGATCGTTTTTAATAATCACGTATTGAATCTCTTCTCATATACTGTTTTCTTTGCCAAACCAGATTATTTTGTTTATCTCTGTGAAAACTATCAGGAAACCCTTGTGTAACATAAACAGTAATATGACTCTTCTTAGAGGAAAACAAAACTAAACAAACAAAAATACTAGATTCTTAATATAATAAATGTCCTCAGAAACATAGCAGATTGAAAAGTGTTAATAGTCATTTCTGGCAAGGATTCCTTTTACATTTTCCCTAGATACATCTGCTCTAAGGTTATTTTTTAAAGTATCTTACAAATAAGACAGAAGTTTACATTTAATGTAGAAGTGACACTCTTAGCAGTGAGTTCACGTGTGATCATACCTTCCCTGTTAGCATCTGTATTTTGTTTCCAGAGGGACAAAATCCTTTCAACTCTTCAGATTTAACTCACCAAGCATTGTAGCTGTTACCCACTATATAAATGCATTACAAAAGTTTGTGATGTTTCTAAGTTATAAAATGGTGTAAATACCTGGCAAACAAACAAAACAAAATAAACCAAGCTGAAACAAACAAACATGCCTACTAAATGTCCCTTTAAACTTACAGTGAATCTGAGATAAATTTGAAAACCCATGGGACATAACAACATAAAATTAACTTAAAAGATTTTTGAATGTAGATTTTCCTACGCAATGTGACTTTCAAGAAGAGTGTTGGCCAGACAGTGGTGCCTTCCATGGACTTGTAAATAAAAATACTAAAATGCTGTCTTTAATCATACTGCTCTGCAAATTTCAGCATACATTTGAAATATTCAGAGAAACTAAATAGTTTATTATATTTCTGCTGAACTACCTCACCCAAAAATTCTCTGTGAAAGAATTTAGTGAAGGCGTAAAATGCTTAGACATAAATAACTAAGGATAAGTACAAAAGGTTTATCTAGTATAGCACATTTAAGGAATCAATAAAGACCATTAGCTCTTTTAATTAAAAGCAGACAATAGACAGCCTTCAAGTCGAAACTTCAACAGCTTCACTTATCTCCCCAGAGTAGTCCTGCTAGGAAAAAAATAGCGCTTTAGTGATATGAACAATTGAAAACTCTTTGATTGCCATTGCTAACGAAGAAATGAACCAGGGAAACACTAACCAGTGCCTGTTTGTCTTCAGGAGATAATCACAGTTGTTAATTTTGGCTACTTCCTTGCTTTCAGTCCTGTATAATATTTGCTTCTTGCTAGAGCCATATTGACCTTCCATCACACAACAATTTTTCAATTACTTAGCATGCTGACAAGGCAGCAATGTAACAATGGATTTGGGCAATTAAGCAGTCAACATGGTGAGAGGCATACGATCCATGCCATGTCACTTTTTATAGATAAGGTTATTTGATGAGATGCATATATATGATTGCATGTACTTAGGAGCAGAATTGTTGAGTATTACTTAGGAATTCCCAAACTAGAAAATCACGGGCCCTTTTTGTTACTTTCATAATCTTATTCTCTGCTATTTCTGAAAGTTTTTATTTGGCTATTTTTGAGATAAATGTGTTTATCCAAAAAGGACCTAGAAATCTGTGAGTTATGCCTGCTTCTTTCACACCAGAAATATTTATGCTGTTCAGCTTACATCATCCCTAAAATTTGCCAAAGATAGGGAAGTGCTGAAATCTTGTTATCCCTTCATTAGGATGTTCAAAGGGTTGGTAGGGTTCATCAATACCATTTCCATACTTCTCTGAAACTTTTGTAATGTAAATAGAAAGGTTTCATAGAATCATAGAATGGCCTGGGTTGAAAAGGACCTCAAAGATCATCAAGTTTCAAGCCCCCCTACTGAGTGCAGGGTCACCAACCACTAGACCAGGCTGCCCAGAGCCACGTCCAGCCTGGAGAGCCATGTCCAGCCTGGACATAATCATGCATACATATCACCTGTCTTTTTTCAAAAACAAATCCAGAGAAACAATCAAACTCAAGCAACATTCCACTTCAAATGGTGTTGAGAACAGCTTTTCCTTCTACCACCTTTGCCCTCTTCTCTGAAGCTTGACTGCGCCTCTCAAATTCTCCGAACATATCATTGATTTGGAAAAGCTCATGAAATAAAGCACTCTCAGTAAAGTGTGATTCATTCAGCATAGTAACTGTGAACTACATGCACCTCCAAGAGTCAGAAAGAGTAACAGGGTGAGAAGTCACCAGAAGTACTGGGGCCTATCTAGGTTTGCAAGTTAAACACATCTGCCTGGCTTATTTTCCTTCCCCTTCTGAGTAGATTCCCACACTTGCAGTCTGCGTTTCTGTTCTCTCCAAATAAATAATCCTGGGACAAATCCTTTCCTATCTTCTTTTGCTCCAAGTCACAAAGCTCTAATAATTCGTCCTCTGTTGTAGATGATGTATTTACTGAGATTGAGGACAGGTGACAATAGGTTTTTCAGTCCTGAAGGCTGTGATGACCTTCAGATTAAGAGCAGCTTCCAGCTGAGTTGTTGCAGCCATACTGATCCTACAGCCACCTCTGAATCTGAGTTCTTCACTCTAGAATCCCTTTCTGGAATGAGGCTGTTCTGAGAAGTAAAGTATGCAAAGTTCAGGGGAAGGAGGACAGCACCTGCACGGTATGTGGGGCCATGGGCATGGCTCCTATTCCTTTCAAGACACTGGCAAGGGGTAGAAGGAACTGGGAAAATGAGTGAGCAAGGGCTATTCCTTTTTCAGTGAGTAGGGAGGAGTGCAGGAAACATTAATTTTTCACCTGGGACTGGAGGCTATGATGGAGAGTTTGGTATTCCATTCTTTCCAAAGCTTTGGAGGTGTAAGTGGGGCTACAGTAGGCACTTTTGCCCCATCACAGAGATGGGACCACTAGAGCACTTACCCTTATTTTTCAACTGACTAAAAACTGTGTTGTTTTTTCTTTCTATAAAACAGTAGTAGTTAATATAGTATGTCTATAGTGAGGGCTTAGGCACTTGCAGGCTTTTCTCCACCTGGAAAAGTTCAAATCTGCATTTTCTTGAATGCATACTCACTACCATTTTGCTAAGCTGTGGGGGAACTCTCTGGTTTTTTTCATGTTGAAACCCTGCCAGCCTGGTGCAAGTAATATAGAATGTGATCAGAATTTTTCAGCACCTGTTCGTGTGGTGGATTTAAGACAATTTGGGTGGCTCCAGAAGCCCATCTAAAGTAGCTCTTGCCAGCCATTTACAGACCCTGCCTTACCAGGGCACAGGCCTATACCAGGCTTCTAAATCGTCTCCTTCAAGTGCAAATGCCTTGTCTGAAGCACAAGGTGGGGAGTAGTAAGTATGGGGTGCTGTAGAGTGGGTAGGCCAATGTGGTTGTGAATTTCCCAGTCACTGTGCATTAACATTCCTGCAGAAATGTTAACGGCATGCAGAAACAGGACAAGGGGAAATGGTTTTAAACTGGAAGAGGGTAGATTTAGACTAATTATTAGGAAGAAATTATTTTCTGTGAGGGTGGGGAGACACTGGAACGGGTTGCCCAGAGAGGTTGTGGATGCCCCCTCCCTGGAAGTGTTCAAGGCCAGGCTGGATGGGGCTTTGAGTAACCTGGTCTAGAGGGAGGTGTCCCTGCCTATAGCAGGGGCGTTGGAACTAGATGATCTTAAAGGTCCCTTCCAACCCAGACCATTTTATGATTCTGTGATCCAGAAATAATAATTTCCTGAGCTTATAGCTTCCCTTCCCTCTTGATTTTTAGTTGGGCTTCTCCTCACAAAAATTTTCATCCTTGCTCATGCCTTGGCCTAACTGTAGGTGGCTGCACATGACTGACTGGGGCAGTATTTACTGATTTCTTTAGCAATGACTTCTGTGCAGATGATTCCACTTTAATCAACAACATTTGGTTAACAAGTCAGCATGCAAGATGGTGTTAGTATTATCGCTTATTATATGCATCGCTTATTTGCTTGTGTTCTTATAACAGTGTGAGAACTGTTCACTGCAGTTCTTATTGGATATGGTACTTAGCAGAGTATTCTTCACAGCTCTTCATTTTAAAAATCAAGTATTTATTGATCTTGTTAAACAGGGCTATACAATTATAAATCATTATCATAAACATTTAAAACTACTGTATATCTCTTTATATATACCACATCCCTCCAAGAACAGACCTTACAAAGGACAGAAAATTATTTTCAACACTCATTTTACAATAATGGAAACATAGTGTGGAGAATTTATGAGTGCATAATAACTAGCCATGAAGCTAGTTATTGACAAAGCAAGGAGTAGTATCCAGTGCTCTGAAATCCAGGCTGCTGTGCCTATAAAAAGGGGAGCAGTTGAATGAGTGAAAAGAAACAGCAAAGTGACAAAAGATTGCTGTTTCTCATCTCTGGTGATGTAAAGAAGGGGTGCAACAGAATGTATAAAGCAAGAAGTTTCAGTGGTCATCAGTTCAACTAGTTTTGGGATCACTTCCCTTCAGGACTTTTGGTGCAATTTCTAGAGAAACAGGTATTAAAGTAATTGAAGCCTAGAACCTTCACAGACCATCTCACTGAAAAATTTGAATGGCTGATGAGCAGTTTACCCGTCCATTTGTTTACAGTCCACTTAACGTTCAGCAGAACTACTCCTCAAAGATTCCATTAAGTTTTATAATTACTATTTATTGACTCTCCTGGATCTTTTACTCCCACCCTCATCCATCTCTTGAGTAATTTATCTTCAAAATGACTCTTTTTGGATTATGTATTGCTCTAATCCATCATCAGAAAGCTGAATTAGTGCAATACATCATAAAGCAGTTGCTATTCTATTGCTCACTAATGTAACTACCTGACAAGAGTATCTTGAGAATGCTCCAGTTTTATACATAATGTTTGGCCTCACTGTTTCAGTGTTTAAAGTTATATTTTTTGAGGATTTAGCCAATAAAGGACATAGTGAAAGCAATGTATTTTTGTTGGAAGGATTCACTGATACTAATGAGAATTTTATATGAATATAGTGAAATGGAAGTTATTTGTATCATGTGTCTTAGAAAATGATGAATTTGAAAATGTAAGGAAATCACTTCAGATTTTGCTTTTAATACTTTTGCTTTATGTTCATGTTAAATCCTAACATCATTTAAATACAGAAGTTTCCTTGCAACTAGTCTCACTATGCATTTGTGTAGAACCCAGCTTGGCTGCTTTAAAACCAAAGCATTAAGTAGGACAACATTATAGAGTTAAGCACAGGTTCCTGGCATCATTTTGGCTGTCATGGTCAAGAAACCATTCCCAATAATCAATTTGTATGTACACACACCATTTTGGAGATAAGAGTAGTTAAATGGTATAGTGATGGACAGACCATGCCAGCTGGCCTAATTAAAATATTAAGCGATGGCTGTAATTGCTTTTGCCTTTTGCTTATTTCAATACATATTCCAATATCCTTTGTATTTATATTGCATAGACAGGCAGGATCAATAGGGAACTACCAAAATGCAATGCAATTGCAAATGTTTCAAATGAGTGTACTTGTCAATATGGGATGTTTGGATTGGATTTGGTTGGATTTTTCTTTCAGAATTGTTTGATGAGAATCATTATTGTTTCATTATGACCTTATTTAGAAAACTCCAGACACTTAGCACATCCACAGTCTGTTGAATTGAGCAAATGAATAATTCAAGTCTGGCATACCTTGACACATATAACTAACCTGCTATAGATCATCAATTAAACGTTTGCTCTCCTAGAGACAGTTTTTGTGTCCAACTGTATATCTAACATCGGGTGTTCTTAGGATGTATTATTTTGCATTCCATAGCTTTTTTTCCACCTTAGTCCAACAATATAAAATTTAACTTTGGATCATCTGAAAAGAAAACAACAAAGTAACTTGCCATTATTCTTTTTCCTTGTCTTTTTTTTTCTTCACAAATAATAGAATACTTCTAAATTCCAGTGATTTTCTATGGTCTGGGAATCAGGCTCCTGAAATGCATTTGACAGATGAGATTTCATCCAAAGCAAGGCAGTAATCATGGGAGAGTCACCTGTGTTAGTGGTGTCAGCAGAGAGGTTGTATGGTGCTTCTGAGGTGGAGCAGCACACACAAGTGAGTTACAAGCCCTTTATCCTACTGATCAGCATGGAATTAAGAGCCATAAGCATCCAAATCTTTGCAGCAAGGATGTATCTGCTTCAAGTCACACTACATTTTAATAAATTGGAATATGACTTTTTACTGCATTTTTTTTTTAAATCAATGCATGCTCACTTTTCATTTACGTTTAGGCATAAGACTGTTAAGTAGAAGATTGCCCAAATACACAGTAAAACAGAGAGAAAATAATACACTGTAGCCATCCTGATATCATACTGTAGATATTCATGGCACACTGAAATTTTCTAAGAATACTAAGAGTTCTGGCTGAGTTGCCTATATTTCCCAAGGACCCTTTTGTAAAACAAGATGCTTGTAACTAAATGATATTTTCCCACAGTATTTTTAAAATCTGAGTGACTATCACAAGGAAATAAGAACTTGGGGATTCTGAAAAACAATTGATCTGTCTATGCAAAGGGTATGTTCAACTTCGTATCAGCTACCTGTGTTCTGGATTAGTGCCTTATACGTGAATATTCTCTTTCAACATTTTATTGTTACACGTTGTTCATCATTGACTTGTAGATGTAAAGAACCAAACCTCTAAGTAGGTTCACATATAAATGATATTGTTTCACTTAAATCCACTATTTATTATTCTCTTCCTCAATCAGCTGCAGATAATGGTAAAGAAAAAAATTAACAAATTAATTCCAAATGTAAACGTATCAATAGGTTGTTTAACTTCCAATGAGACTTTGAATTAATTTTGTTCATGAGGAAAATACCTAAATAACTTGTGGCAAGCTATTAAGTCTTCTTGTCCCTTGTGGTGTACTTTTTCTATAATGCACAGGGTTCATTAAAGTGTTTGCATAAATACAGATCATCCATGAAAATTAATTAATCCTGTTACCTTTTTGGTGGCGTATGTGTTGCATCTTATTAAATACACCACATAAATATTAATAGTTTGGCAAAAAAAAAAAAGCTTATGGGAAAAGTTAAATGTCCATTTTTCTTTTTTTTTTTTAATTTTACTGTCATCAGCTTTTTTTTTCTTCTGTTTTATTTTTTTTCCCTTTTTTTTTTTTTTTAATTCTTTTTGTAAGTGGGAATTTATGTGCTTAGTGTCAGGGATAATTAAGATAGCCAAACCAGACATTAACAACATTACACAGTGAAGATCGTCAAAATCCATTGAACTCTGTGAGAGACTTTCAGTTGATTTCCATGAAAGCAAGGTCGAGCCCACTGAGTTTCAAGGTAATTCCTGTAAAATATCCATTAAATAATGAAGCAGATTATAAATATCTGGACACTAAGATGTTTTCATTTATCATTAGATTAATGTTTTAAGTAATCTTGAAACAAAGACTGCAGCTTGTCTGCAAAAAAAAAAGTATATTGTTAAATAATTAACCTAACTGAACCTGAATGAGTAGCAGCTTATAGTAATAGGCAACTGTTCTTCAGAGTTACTGGAAATTTTTGCATAAGTAAAATATATGCAATATATATAAGCAATACATGTTTGCAAAGAGAGTCAACTAACAAATCATTTTGGATAAAGGTGTTAAGTGAGGCTGGGAATGAAGAGCATGCCGGCTGCTTGGGCCCATACCAGGGGCACCAGTCTCTGACCAGTCTCTGGCTGCTGGTGAATGCTTTTCCTTTTGCAGGTTCAACCAGTAGCAAAGCTGAGTGTGCATCTGGGAGACATGCAGACACACACAGAGACATAGATGGGGCACTGACAGAGTTGGCCACAGGGTCTGCCCCGGTCTCCAACAGCTCTTACACACAGGACTCAGATACAGGTACAGACAGATGAGTCCCCTTTTCTTCTCCAGATGGCAGAGGCAGACGTTCACTGCTGCAGGTGCACACACACTTTAGGCTAACAAGCACATTCACATTCACATATTCCTTGAATACCATCAGAGCCTCTGTTTGTTTGGCAAGATCCCCCTCACTCCAGTAGCTGGCACCACAGTCTGCAGGCCTACACCCCCAGCTGTCTCCAGCAGCTGGCACCAGTTTCACACACCCACACACAGAAAAGATGTGCACAGCCTCCAGCGACCAGGCACAGGGTTCAGACTGGCAAGTGTAGTGACTGACTCCATTTTAAGTGTGACCTGCCCTTTTATACCCTTTTCTAACTATCCGTCCCCTTTGCTCTCCCTGCTCCCTCTTCCCCTGCACACCCCCATCGGTTTGCAGAGCTCTGAAGTTTCTGCGCTCTCCCAGTCTGGAGGTCTGGTCTCAGGTCTCCAGGAAGAATAGATCTGTGACACCCAGACGAGATCAGACATACCTTGTGAAATATAAGTGAAATGGGAGGATTCACCCATTGAGACTTCATCTGGACAAGACTGAGAGTGTTTGAAAAAAAAAAAACCACCAGTAAAGACAAAATATGGCAAAATATGGACTTAATGGACAGTTTCTAAAAGCCTGCTCTACAAAAACGACCCATCTCTAATGGCACAGGAGTAGGCTCGAAGAAATATGTTTACTACTTTTCTCATTTTTGAGATAGGCAGTCATCCATCTTAAGATAGAAAAAGCAGTCCCATATTCCACAGTCTGAAGTCTTTGATTTTTTTTCATTGAAAATCCCAGTAAATTTTATCAAAGTGATGCTTAGAAGTAAATCCATCCTTGCTTTATTTTACTTTCTTTTTTCTGATTGACACGCTCATTTACAGTGAGCTGCCTTTGTTATTTAACTTTATTTTTAAATGGCTGAGTGGATATTTCATTTACTTCTTTATTGGTTATGCAACATATCAGTTATGCTATAATATAGATAAAAGTCCCATTTGTGTATTTCAAATATATGGGTACTGAGGTATCAGACACTTGTAAAACCATATAGTATTAAAATTTTCATTTACAGAGATTTTATGATAGCTTTAAACTACGTTTTCTCTTCAGAGTCACCAAAAATATATGTTTGGGTTGTGTCCTCAAAAAATATCGGAAAATAATGGTGTATATTTGAGTCCTTGTGTGAATTTAACTGTGTATCATTTTGAATGCAAATACAATGAACTAATGTTTTCTTCATGATAGACTATGTGAGAATTAATCACCTGAAACCCTGTGGAAAATATTATTTATGATATTCAAATATTCTTCTTAATAATAATTCAGTTCATGATTATTTTGGTACATCATTGCCAAGGATTAGATCCCATTGGTGTCCTTCAATTGCTTAATGAAATGGGAATAAAAAACTACATGGATGAGAGGAAAAGTGTTTTATGTGTAAAAAACATCAAAGGCAAGAATGAATTTCATATTTCTTTGATGTCACTCAGCTTCAGGTAAGGATCATTACAGCTTGCAGGAGTGCTAATTAAAACCAATAGTTATTTGATTTACTTGGCATGCCTTTAAAATAGCTTGTAAAACTTGGCTTTCTTGACAAGAGGAAGATTCTGAATCCAGAAACGTGTAAGATTTACAAGTTTCCCTACTGCTCCCTCACAGACATAGATGTAATGATCTTCTGAATGTAAGTATCAGAAGATGAAGCTGTGCATACTAATCTTCAGAGTGTGATAATTCAAACTAGAGGAAGAGCCTATTCTTTTTCTGCCAGCTTTGGGAGATGAATGAAAGAACTGATTCACAAGTGTGATACTAACATTATTTTCCTTAAAATTATTTGTAGCATATAATGTCATTTCTAAACTTGGACAAAGCTGTTACTTGTTACCACCAGCTCATCAGAGAACATCACTAGAAGCTCTGCCTCGTTACTCTTTTTCTGTGTAACAGCAGTATCAAATGCACCACATACTTTCTCATACCCTCTTTTGGAGATATTGTTGTAGAGAGTAATGCACATTCAGTCTTTGATCAAAATCAGTAAGTGATTTCCGTTATACTTGTCACAATAGCATCAGTTATTTCACTACTAATATACACCGTACAGCCTGGAACAGATTAACAGGCTAAAAAACATGAAGTGCTCATGAAAGCCTACATTTACTCTTGGGAAGGTTTTCTAAAATGTGTGAAATGTAAAAAAAAGGAAGCACCTGATGATAATTCCTCTTTGGAAAGTATTTGATGGCAGTCTTCTATTTCACCTGTCAATTCGACGATTAGATGGAAAATAGAATATATCTTCCCAACATCACGGCATATTTCTCAGTAATCAAGGTTTTGCCCATTGAGGGCAGTGTCAAAACTTAGAGTGTCTTTGGAGAAAGCAGAGTGTAGGAGTTCTCTTGACCGTTTGGAGGATTTTGCTGTAAATGTTATTTTTCAGCTAGATAGTTTTCAGAGGTGTAACTGATTTCACTGCTTCTTTGATTTTTTTTATGATGACAATCCAGATAAATCCCTCAGTCAGCAAAGGGGTGATTTGGATCAGTGTGTACTATTAACCTGCCAGCAGCTATTAGATCACGTTATATTTCCCTATTTATTTTCTAATCATCCATGGCTAGACGCCCTATCCTTCATTTTCATGTCCCTTCATCTCTAAAAGCTAGTTTTCTATTTCTCTTCTCCCATCTGGTCTGCATGTACTTAAAGAAATCTGCTTTTTGTGGATCCTAACTTGACACAAAGAACTATCTGTCCCCAGATTCAGCAAGTCAGCCTGTAAAAGTTCGTCTGCTGATATATACGATAATATAATCTTGATAATTTTTAAGACAAGCAAGATTGTATAACATGTTATATTTTAGCAGTGTATTTACATTGATTTCATAGATGCATGCAGACTGGAAGGGACCTAAGGAAATCTCTACTCCAAACTCCTGCTCAAACCAAGATCAGTGTTGAATTGTTTACTTAGACCAGGTTACTTAGGACTATATCTTTTCAGATCTTGAAAATACCCAAAGACAGAAATTTCAGAATTGCTCTGGGCAACATTTTTCAATGCTTTCTTGTTCCCATAGTGATTTTTTTTTCTTTTTTATCTGCTTTCCTGCCTTTATTCTATACCAACTGTCTTTTCATCTCCTACCATTCAGCCACTGTGAAGTCTTGATCCAACTTCATGACAAGCTTCAGATGTTGAGGGGCTGCATTTAGGTCATCCAGATGCTACGCTTTTCCCAGGCTGCCTCAGCCTCTCCTCTCAGGACATGTGCTCCGGACCTGACAATCCTGGTGGCTTTTCTGAGCCTGCTCTGTTCTATCATTGTCTTTCTTATGCTGACTGAGGATCCAAGATAATACAAGGTAGGTTACTCCATGGTATTTTATTTGTCACACCAGTCCAGGTAAAGTACAATCCACTAACCACCTCTCTGTAAGTGCTACTTTTCTGTATTTTTTTCCTTTTACCCAACTATCAAGAGTATAACATCCTGACTTGGATACAAGAATATTGTAGGATACCTTCTCAAAATCCTTGCAAAAGTCAAAGTAAGTAACATCAGCTGCCCTCTTTTCATCCCTAGATTCTGTCATCTTATTATAGAATGCAGTTACATTGATCAGGCGTGATTTATATTTGTTAAAATCAAAATATTCTCTTCTATTAACCCTGTTCCTAAGCACAAAAGTCTGGGATAACTTGTTGCTAAAGACTGGGATAAAAGAGGCGTTGAATACCTCAGCTTTATTTTGTATTTGCTGTCACTAAGTCACCCATCCAATTCAACAGCAGATCAGTGTTTTCTTTGTTTATTCTTTTGTTATTGAGGGAGCAGTAAACCCTCTTCTTGCCCCTCCTAGTTTCCCAGATACCATCCTTTAATGCCTGGGCAATATCTACCTCACTTTCACCTTCCTTATGGTTTTCCTTTTCCTATTTCTTCTTCTTTTCCTTTTCACAATGGGAAACTGACACAAGTTCTTTCTTTAGCTTCCTGGTCTCCTGATATGTCTACTCAGTTTCCTGAGTATCAAGGTAGGGATGCACCCAAAACAGATGGGTTTCCTGAGTTCCTTTGAGCTTCAGAGCTACTTTCCATGGGATCTCATCTACAAGTTCCACAAATTAAAAAACAAAACAAAACAACAGCACAAAAACACACCTGTGGCCACATAAGCCAAGGCACTTCCTACAACACCAATTATGCTGCTGGCTGCTAACTTGCAACATGCATCCATTTCCAGCTGAGACTTTCCCCTTGGCCTGAAGGACATCAGCTGTCTCAGTTTTTCCCCCCTCAGATTTCTGTAGGGACTCTTGATTTGATCCATGCACTCCTTGGCAGTGTCATTGGTACCCATGCTGATGAGTGACATAGGAAATAAGGGCTGGACAAGCCTTGGCAGTCTCCATAGCCTCGCAGATCCTGTCCTCCAGCAAGCAGCAAACCCCAGTGACAACACACCCTGCGACCAACATCACCAATTGCTTCCTCCTCATTCTAACTTTCAGTTCAGGTCCAGCTGGTTCCTGTAGCTTCTCTCAACTGAGATTTGTCTCCTTCACTGGCTGTTAGGGAACTTTACAAAATAAAATTTGAGGGCAGAGAAGAAGCATTTCTCTTGGTGTCAGAAGCCACAAGCCTCTAGCCTTCCTCTTTGTGAGAGCATCCAGCTACTCCTTGTTCGAGCTTCCAGCTGCCCCCCATCTGGCTCAGCATGTCTGGAAGGTTTTCATGAAGAATCTATCTCTTATTCATGAGAGAGTCATTTGAAGCTTATCACTTGGAAATTTCAGAAATATCGAGTTGTTCTGAACTACTCTGTGTTGCCTCAGGAAAATTGCTTTACATATACTAAGTACATCAGAGTAAGCAAAAGCATTTCACTTCAAAATTTGTTTATATCCAAATGCCATCTGCTGCTGGGTGGGTTTTTTCATGAAATAAATTTCAATATGCTACAGAGGTCATACTTATTGCTCTACTGATATTTCAGCATAACACACAATTTTGAAGAGTAATCTCATGCAGAAACAATTTGTTTTACTGGAGAGATTGGATGTGAAGTTTAAATGCTCTTTTTAAAATAAAGTACAGTTTCTGTATCCTAGATGTGCTAGAATCAGTACATTCATTCATTTCAGGACAGCTTCATGCTAGGGTTACAGCACTGGAAGCTATTGATATAAGAAACCTATGGAGAATACAGCAAGAACAAAGGATGAATTTAAGTCGTGTGGTGGTAGTGATCAGCACTGTCTGTATAGCCAGCCTCTACGATCCCTATATACTTTCAGACATCTAAGTAGAAGGTAAGAATTAAACATGTCTCTTAGAAATCTCCCATGATGCCTTAGATTATATCAAAATATTTGTCTGCAATGGTGGTTACTTTATTCTTTTTAGTAGCAGAAGATAATATAATTCTGAAAATGTCCTAATGTGAAATGTGAACATTAGCACTAAAGTGTAAACATCTGTGTATAATACAGAAAACCATGCTCAGGCATTAAGATGTGCTGAGTATTTCTCTCTCATGTTATATATTACCATCTGTCACAGAATGGCTTTTTCTTTATGGGTGGATTGATAAATAGCAGCATGTTTTTGGTTACTGTCTGTTGTGAGAGAGGATTAGGAAGAGGAAAATCTGATTTTTAGAGTAGTTAAAGACACCTTCATAACAAAAATGTTCCAAATAATATTATGCTGACTTTTTTAACATAATATCTACTCTACATATATAGTCCTCGTATTCATGCCTCTCTCTCTTTTAAGAGCAGCACACCGGTAGACTTTTCCAAGACTCAAACTGAAAGAGTACCAAAGATCTTACTAAATAATTCTTACTAAATCTCTACTAATCTTACTGTTAGTTAATTCTTACTAGG
Source organism: Numida meleagris (assembly GCF_002078875.1). Classification (NCBI taxonomy): domain Eukaryota; kingdom Metazoa; phylum Chordata; class Aves; order Galliformes; family Numididae; genus Numida; species Numida meleagris. The sequence continues at coordinate 79,950,147 of NC_034411.1, read as the reverse complement.
TCTTACTAAATAATAAAAGTCAGAAAACAAAATTTTTTTGCCTTTTCACAATTACAACCGGTATTTCATTTTGGGTATTGAAGCTGAAAACCACAGGTAATGCTGCTCCCTTGATTCTTTCCTGCTGCTCACAGATGCAAAAATGAATACTGATTTTCAATCTTAGATGCATTCTACTCTACAATATTTATTTTATGGTCCATTTGAGAAAGCTTCTTGTTTAGTAAAGATTCATTTGCAAAAAAAATAGAGTATTTTCTTCAAACGAAAATAAAGGGTAATTTTATAAGGTAGTTGGTAAAAGACCTGTTTGTTTCAATTTCTTTTCAAAATAAAATGTTTAAATATACAGTTTGCACTACATGGATGATGAACTGTCTTTTGCAGAGCCCTGCTATCAACAGTTACAGAAATTAAGTGCAGCCCCGCACTGCTTGCTGAACAATGTAATCAACTATAATTAACTGGCCACCTAAGCTTGTAGTTACAGTGAACTTGTGTGGGCAATATCTGTTTCATTTCATGGTTCCTCAAGTTACTTTAAACTATATCAAAAAATAGAGGTATTGCAATCATCAGCTCAGCAGTAAAATGTTAGGTGGTTTGGCGCTCCAGTCCAATCTGCAGTCCTGAGCTCCACACAGTTTGTTGAGGGTCAGCCACCTGCCATTAGAGCAATGAGAACTGCAGAGCAGGCCAGCTGCTGGAGCCTTGGATAACAGTATGCATGTCGGATTTTAAATACATACTGCTCAGCTTTTTCAGACAGTCTTCAAATGGAAAAACACAGTGGTCTGTTTAATGTGGCTTCACTTAATTCTGCAGCTATCAGCTACTTAAAACTTCTTTTTACCCAGAAATCATGCTGATATGCTTTCACTGCTCAGTAATTCCTTCTCAGATTTTATCCTCCAAGATAATTCATATGCTAATATTCAAGTGCATTACAGTTTCTAGAAATTGACATTCTGTTCTGATTGTATTTGTTTATTTGATGCTAGCAAAAATCTCCTGTTGATCATATTTCTGTTTATTTTACACAATCTTTAAGCAATCTTCACGTTTAATTGCAAGTATCCTCATTGTAGATGACAGTGTGTAGTTCAGAAAGATGACAAATGACTCCAATGTAAAAAGTAAGCATTTTCTTGTGATTACCACATGTGACATGTCATATAAAATTATTCATCCAATTTTCGTAATAGAAATATATGTAGCATTATAATTACCACTGCCACAGCTTTCATTGACAGTTTAATGCTAATTATAACAGACAGAGAAGCATCAGGAAAATGAATCAGTTTTGAACTAAAGAAAATGGAAAAATATAATTGTTTCCATGTTCAGGACTTCTGCATACTGAATATTTCTACTTTTAAAATTGGACTCTCTTCATAAAAAAAGCATCCATGCTATCAGTAATGTTACTGATCCTACATGTTAAAGGAGAGAGCTGCACCCTGTTCTGGCTTAGGGACTCTATTTTTGTTACTTTTTGTCAGACAATTTTCCTTAGTCCAAAGAATTCAGATACTTGTAGGACGGAGGAGTATGATAATATCTGAAAGAAGACAGATCTCTTTATGGCAGTCCTGTGCAAACATATAGGTGGCAGACATGAAAACACTGCAAGACCGCAAGGAAAAACTTCTCAAAAACTTCTGCTGATCTCTGCTGCCCAGAAGACTTAAGGCAGAAGTCACACAATGTCGATAGAGCTTTTAATCTCACTTTCAAGATCCTTAGCCATATGCAGGAATCCAACTCCTTCTTGTCTTGCGTTATTTTAAACCCCTCCAGATTACAAGTCTCCTCCATGAACTATACAGTATTTCTTGGAGAGTCTTCTAATGCTCTCATCTCCTCAGTATCACAGCTAAGAGTAACTCCAGTCTCATTTAGTGACTAAAAAAATAAATATCTTCAGAGCTGAGCCGTCAAAACTAAAATGTTGATATCTGTAGACTATGCGACAGGATTTGAGAAGTTTGAGTTTTCTCCCATGCACGTGGGTGATATATGAGAAACCAAACAACTTTGTCCACCTCTTGCAGTGAAGCAGTGATTTCTGACTGCTTTCACTTGTCACTGTCAAGAGCTTGGCAGCTCTGACTGTTATTCAGAAATCTCCTCTTGCAGCCTAAATTGCCAGACTTTTTGTGTGGCTTTTTTAAATTCCCTTATTAGTGGATTGCTTTCTGCCGTTAGTATTTAATTTTTAATTTAATTCTATAGCAAAGTAAAACCACTCCCCAAATCCTTACTTGGATGAAGTATGATTTAAAGAGTTAGCAATTCTATCTACCCAATAGCTGGAAGAAACACTAACACCGAGGTTTCAAAATGAGCCTGACTTGTCTAAATGCCCATTGAAGTCCTTTGCTTTTGTGCTAGCAGAAGTAGATTAAACAAGAAGGATGAAGGATAGAGTTTCAGACACAACCCCAGCATCATCTTTTTTTTCCTCAGTTTCATCTTTTTCCCATTTGCAAGGCTATCTGTAGATAAAGAAAGCTCAGCTCACTGCTAAAGTGGCACAAAACATAATACATTTGTCTTCCTTCTAAAAAAAAAACTTTCATTTTAAGTATTCATTTCCACTCACCATCCTTGTCTTGAGGGATTTCTTATACAGATAGTACAGATAAGAAAATAGAAATCTGCATTTAGATAGAAATATCAGGAAAAAAAGTCTTCCAATCAAGCTTAACAGCGTTGCTTTTTTATTCCTTCCAATATGACATGAAATAATTTTTCTCTTCCATTCCTTAAACAATAATGCTCAAGAGGGGCTTCAGAGTCCCCTAAACATTGACAATGAGAATGTTATGACAGGTCTGATTTTGTATGGTGACCAAATCTTCCTAAATCAAATGCCCCGAAAGGCATATTTTATCAGTTTCTTATAAGCTTCTTCTGTTTTTCATTCACGTATGAGCACAGTGGTGTCAATGAAAATGAATGAGAGAGCTAAGGAATATCTTACTGTACTCATGCTCTGGGTCTTGATGCATTCTCTGTAATGTGAAAAAGAAAATGTTAAAAGTGACTGATGATGTTTTAACAGGTTTTCCTAGATTTCGGAGGCTTGTTTTCAGTTCATAATTCACATGGTAACATAAGGCAACAGCATTGATTTTTACTGTAGCAATACTTGGACAAAATGATTGTAAAATGCTTCACAACATTTTACACACACTGAGACAATTCCTCCCCCAGCTCACATCTCAGGTAATACCACTGATTTCCCAAAGGCCAGATGAGACCCAGAGGAATGACTTTGGAAGCTACTTGTGAAGAATCTGTAATGAAAGAGAAATTCCTTGCTCACTCATAGAATAGCAGGTGCGAGGAAAGGGAAGTACGTCTTGAGAATAAATCTTCTGCTCAGAATGATCCCATATACTTTACTGGAAAAATACTGGTCTGTTGAAAGGAGTAAGGATTTTCCCATTCACACAGTCTGTGTCTGTGGCCTTCTGTTTTCCTCTACAAATAAGAATCTTTGCTTAAATGGCAAATTAATGAAAATTGCTTCTGCAGCACCACGCATATCAGTATGTTAGTGCAAAACATCTTTATCAAGCTATGGTAGTTCATACCAAGTCCAGTGGACAGTAAAGTAACAGGCAGATTAATGAGGTCAATTCACAGTCAACTGTCTTCCAGGAACAACACATGACTTGATACTTAGAATTTCCAGAGAAAACAAGTCAGTCGTAATTGTACATTTAGCTAATAATAATATGTACAAAACAGCTTCCTTAGAGTTGTGTTTTCAGGGATTATGCTTATGAAAGGACCACATTTGCTGCAGTTGGGTCCCAAAAGCCCTTTGTTACAGAAAATTACAGTTTGGTCTTCACAATATCTTTTATTTTATGAAAAAAGCATGGAAAGCTTAGTGTCATTTAACATGCTTCCCTGTAGATTAACATAATGAAACTTGTGATCTGAAAGACAGACTATAAAGCAGCTTGAGTAGGCCTGAGACTGATGCATCACGGTAAGTAACGGTGTCTCTGAGGATCCCAGTGTCCCAGGTGCATCATTAACTAGCTAGTGGTGCTGAAGCATCTATCATAACTCTGCCCTTCAAGTGAAGGAAAATAGTTTAACCATCTTCTTCTGAAGACTTATCATGATGTGGAGCTCATCTGAGTGCCCTGACCAAAACCTTTGAAAACAAGCTAACACGAACATAAGATCTTAGGAGTACTTACAAAAATTACTGAGGATACATGAGATTTATAATAATCTGTGTTTTTCTAATTAATCTTATTGCAAGTCTGGGGACAAGAAGAGGTGATCATTGTTTAACTGTCTCTGTTTTTAGTAAAACAACATGAAGTAGGCAAAGTTCAACTTATCTACTATATCGAGCTGGGAATTAATGGACTTACTGCGTGGATTTGCTGTTAATAGAATAGTTGATTTGCAGTTAGTGAGTCAAGATGCTTAATATTAACTCCAAAAGTCCTGTCACTTGAAAATGAAAAGTATTATTCAGAAATTCAGTGAGACTAAAAGAATCTACAAGGTCTGGAACTGCACATTACTGTTGCACACTGTTCTTTATTTATCATCATCAACATATTGATTACAGCAGCTAGGTGAAAACTCTATGATAGCTGAGCTGAGAGGAGCAGATGAATGATGAAGTAGAAGCATGGCAAGGCTTCACAGCAGAGTGATTGTGCCTACAGGTTATAATTAATCTATTGCTGATATTTCATTATTGGTAGCAACTTGCAAAATACATAACTCAATTCCCACTAATGTTCTGATAGTTTCAGAGTTAAAACAAATACTTTTTTTACAATTTAAAGATGAATGTGTCCATCAGTCAGTATTATGATTTGAGATATTTATGACCTTGTTACCCAATTATCCAAATTATGGAAGGACATACATGATGTTCACTTCTAATTAACTAGGTTTCTTCTCCTGAGATTTGAGGCCTCATGAGTTACAAGTGAACCAAAGAGATATGATGGAGGTCAAAGAAAAAAGCCACTGGCCTAAGTATTGACAGTTTTCCTGTCTGTAACAACACATTGAAGCTCTTGTCAGAATGCTCATAGCAAACTGCTGCTCAGTCTCAATGGATATACTAATAAATGTAGGTGTGTTTCAACATCCTCTAAAATAGATCACAAAACTTTTGCTAGTGTTAACAGAAGAGGGGTCTATACACAGGATCTAGAATATATCAAGAGAAATCAGATTTGACTGGTATAAACTACAGGATAAAAAAAAAAAAATCAAGAAAAAAAGTGTTCAGTACTGGGGAGCCCAGAAATGGACCCAGCACTCCATGTGTGACCTCACTGGGGCTGCAGAGAAGGGAGGGATCACATCTGTCAACCCACTGCAAACACTTCCCTCCATGTCGCACAGGATGCTGTTGGCCTTCATTGTCACAGTCAGTTCATGTTCAGCTTTGTGCCCACCAGGATTCCCACATTGTTCCTAGCAAAGCTGCTACAGCCCCAAGAGCATTAAATAGTATTAGAGTGCTAAAAATTATAAAAGCCCCTGTAAATGGTGTCATATTTTCTAATTGCTCTGCATTCTGCAGCGGGAGACAGTTGCTTTAATTGTATTCTCTTAAGACATAAATAAGACTTTACTGTCATTTTAAGAATAAAGAATACTTGGTTCTTTGAAATGGTATCATTTGTGATATTATGCCACAGGCTATGTAGAGAGCTGTGCTTTTAATTAACCTACTATAATGCCTTTCGATTTATTTAAAACTAGAATTGCTCACTGTGGATTGAAGACATCTGAGCTAAAAATGAGCCTTTCAGTCACTCAGTCCTGGCTCTAGATGAGAAATTAGTCTGAAGATTGTTCACTGAGAACATCTTCATCATTCCTCAGAGCTTCATTTACAAGAACTGAGAGTATTAGTGTCCAGTGGGAAACCTAGATGATATTTAGCCAGAAATCAGCCAGAAATCAAACAGCTGTTTCTAGACTATTCCCTTCAGTACAGAGTAAGTTGTTTGGGTTTTTTTTGGAAGTGGTGTTTTGGTAAGAAACACAAGTTGGGGGTAGGTTAGCAGAGTACTACCCCACACGTTAGCACTATTTTCTTATCATGTTCTAGCATGGAAAATCAGTCTTTCTCAGTGTTATATCAGTTTTGCTCTGGCTTTTCTGTCCCACACACAAACTGCGAGGAGACCGCACACAGTTCTGTCTAAGAACCAGGCAGTGTAAATCTCTACTTGTTTGAAATTTCCTGCTCCGTGACACATCTGAGTATGAATGGGAAGGAGATACCCTTAAAACAAATGCACAGTCTCTATTCAAGTGTCAGCTGCATTTGCCTCAGAGCCCAGAAATCCAGTAATAAAGATATAAAAGCACAAACTCATTCCTACCCCCTGGACAAGAAGTGTGGCTTAAGTGCCCAGTAAGCAGTTCCAATTCCTCTATTCAAAAATTATAAATTTGAAATACACTCAAAAGGAATAAATTTATTGCTACTTCATGGTGGTGACTTTTGGTGGGATTCCTGGACCCCTTCTCTGACCTGCACATGAAAATTTTGAGCTGAGAATCTCTGCTGTCCTGAGATCCATGAGGTTCTGGTTTTATGCCCTTCCCCTCTCATATTGGTGAACTCTTGACAGGGCGCTGCTTTCACCATGAAGTAGCAATAAATTTAGTCCTTCTGAATAATGTGCCAGCAGCAGGATGCAATACTCAGCTTTAAACTGATGATACAGCTGTTTTTCAGTATTAGTACCAAAACATTGTCCTTCACTAGTGCCATAGCTGCTAAGAGAAGCTGGAGGTAGGGGGAATTGGCGTTACAACTCCAAAAGTTTTGATGCAACTTTCTGGCAGTGTTATAATCTACATTTTTACTTTCCCTATGAATTACTACTCTCTTCTGTCTCTTCCCATTCACTCACTTGCTGCCTGCCCCATGCGGTACATGAGGGTTGGCAGAAGCAAATCCACGTACAAATCCAAGTACATCCATGGTTTCTTTGCAAGAGGGAGTTATGACCACTATAAGGAAAAAATAAGGTGATCTGCAGACACAGAAATACTGCCCAGGTTGTAGGGAGGCTGAAAATGTACTAGTCATGATTGCACTTTACAAAACAGGAAGTTCCAAGCTGCCCAGGTCATGCTAAAAGGAAGATAACAGCAGCCTAACAGCCTAAAAGCCTACATCTGCTATGTACAGACGTTCTCACATGTGGGAACCAAACCTTCTGGTTCAGCTAAGCAGCAGGAGCCTGGCAGACCATTTGCAGAGCTGATTAACTGTAATTGCTCAGTTGGTTTTGTGGAGATGAATACAGGCAATAATTCTTCTACAGCTGCCATAACAGTGTGGATAGAAACAGGTCTTTACAAAGACTTTTCCAGTGTAGGGGAAGAAAAGATGATGCTGTGCTCAGAGGTTGACCTGAGGGCTCAGCCATGCGTTAAACAAGGCAGATGTGTGGCTCACAGCCACCAGCATACAAAAGCAGTGTGTCAGGCCATCCTGCACATCTGGAAGGGGAGTCTTGTCAGCTGTCTGACTCACAGCAGTAGGTCTGAAGAGTACATGAAGCTATAGTTCACAGCACCTCGGAGAGCTGAGCAGACAGCCTCCTATGCTTTTTGTGTGTATAATTTATTAAAGCTCCTGATTTAATGAGATCTGTTTGGGTTCCAAACCTTTAATAATCGAGGGCTCTTTCCCAGTCATCCTTTTAAATTTCCACCACCAGGAGTTCACTCACTGACAGCTTTAAGCTGATGATAGGTGAGCAGTGCTCTCAGGGTGGCTGTCTGTCTTATAGCCTGATATGTGAATGAACCTTTTTGTAAGTATGTGTATATATCAGATTTTTCTTGACAGAACATGTTATTTTGAAGTTCTTCAGTAAATACCATAAGCACCAGCTGCTCTAGCCACACGCACATTCACTACACTTGTCTTAAAAATTAACTTATTGTTAAATGAGTGTTGTAAATAATCACTTCGGAGCTTTGGGGACATTTTATTTGTTCTTTCACATACACCAGCATTGAAATATTCATGCATCAGACAGATGTTTACCCATCATAGTTTACACAGACAGAGCTCCTAATTTCTGCAGTTTAGAGAAGCAAAATGTACTCATGAGAAAATAGTAAGCTTTGTTATTTTCTCTCCCCTTGCTTCCTTAAGTCCTTAAGAAAGACAGTTTCCAGTCATGAAGTGTTCCTTGAAACCAAAGTTTTGAGGGACTTAGGGCCAAGCCAAGTTAAGAGATTTTCTAAAACACAGACCCATGCCAATCCTAAGGAAAGAAAAATCTTGTGTGAAAGCCAGTGATGAATTAAAACTATATTCTTAACATGGCAAGGACACTGTTGTGGTAGGAAAGAACGACGCACAATATCCAGAAGTTTAAATGTATCTCCTCTTCCAGAATAAAACAATACGTTAAACATGTAACATACATGCTTTTAGGTTTCTTTTTCCCCATTACAAAATAAAAATAAACATGTACATAATGTGTACTCTAGGCTTCAGATATTCAGAGGAATTCAGTGTTTTAACTCAGCTCCTTGAGAAATCTCAATTACTTAAACACATGGGAAGTATTATTTGGGGGAAATTACAGGCATTTTTTTTTCTGCAAATTACTGTTTCCAATGCAGGATATTTGTAAATACAATCACTCAAGTAGATTTTCCTTTCTCAATTTGAATTGTAGAGATTAGAAGTTAACAGGACTAATTTCTGAGAAAGTCTCTCCGATCGTCACGTAAGACTGCATGTGACTGGGGTCTGAGAATATGGAATGTCATTCAGTAATGATCACTGCATAAAATCTTTTTAACTCCTGCTCAGTTATGAAATTCCTTGAACTTTCAAATGTGTTAAAAGTGTATGTCACATGTAGTCTTATGCTGACAGTGTTTTGGACTGAAGAGTCATTGATCCTATGTACCACACATAATTTTTATGGTCATTTGAAATGCATGATGTTTCTGACACAGCATTTCTATTCTGAAAATGTGAATATTGTAAGCAATTTTCCTGCATAGTATGCTTTGGCAGCTGAGGATGGTAATGGATGAAATAATAATTAACAACTCACAATGGCAATATAAGACACAATTTAACAGAAGTTACTCTAGAACTGATGTATACCTACTGCAGTATTTCTTAGCAGCAAACTTTGCCTGACACCTGAAGAAATATGAACTCAAATTGCATAAAGAAAACGAAGACATTCAGACCATTCCAATATTCCCATTCTAATCAGGTGGCACTTTCTGGAAAAACTACAATAACATGCCACTTTTCAGTGACTACTCCAAACTGCATAATGAGTAGGTACTTAGATTCATTTAGTAAAATGCTAACGTTGTTGACATCATTGTGAATTTTGACACTGACATAAAAACAGCTCTTCTTACTTTATTGTTCTTTCTAATGCTGGTAATAATCTGAAAGCACTCTTGAATAAGAGCTATTGGGTTATTTACACATTGAATTGCCATGCAAAAACAGGAAAAAAATCTTTAGATTTGAGCAAAGAACAGTAGTACACGATTTTATTAACTACATCATCAACACAAAAAAAATGTGTGCGATTTGTATTACTGTTTCTTTAAAGCCATTGAAAAGATTAAATTAACCATTTAAATCAAATTAAGATCCCTTGCTCCACCATAGCTGGGACTCCAGAGTAGAAAGTCTTGCCAAAATGTTTTAAAATGTCATAAAATTTTTCATCACTCAAGGTATGAAACTCTAGTTACTATTCAGGGAAAAGTTAAAAAAATTACAAATTTTAATTGTCCAATCATTCCAATTTCCTTTTTTCAAAACCTCTACTGCTGTTTTACAAATGTTCTTGGAAAAAAAAAAACAGAGAATTAGAGTTCATTTTCAGACAGTAATGCAATATGTGCAGTCCCCACTAAAATAATACTTGTTAATACTTAAATTAATGCTTCTTCAAAAGGAATGTACTTCTTCTGAGTAAGCTAACACCATGAGTTACTGATTTAATAAGCTTGATTTAATTTCAATTGCTTAAAACAATTTATCATCAGATATAATTGTATATTGAGGAAGAGAAGTGACAGAGGGAGCTACAAGGATATGAAATTAGCTTTTCTCTGTCTCCCACTTATGTGGCTTTTGAATTTGGAGGGCTAGTAATTTGAAAAGTCTTTGGCCACACCATAATAGTGTTGAAAAATTATGTGAGAAATGCAACTCTAAGCACACTGCAGAAAAATACAAGGCCCAAAGGGCAGAGTTTGTCTCTATAAATATCAGACATCCTGTGTTCTACTTCTCCTCTTTCATCCATTTCAGTCATAATCAGGCCCAGTTCTGCAAGGAAGCATTTTCATTTGCCCTTCAAACTTTCACACTGATGAGAGAATTTTTAATAACATCAACTAATGTTTTGCTTTTGTTCAACAACATTGAACAGTATTAAGATAGATTAATATGTACAAATGCTTTATATCTAACTTTCAGAAGCTTGAAGTAATTCTAGAATTCAGCCATTCTTGCCTGAAACATACTATTTTGGTAAGTGGGCTTGTTTTTTGTCATTTAGTTTTTCCCAAACTAAGCTGGATCTCCCATTTCATGAACAGTTCTTCCCTCTATGGATGGTCCCTAGTTTTAATTTTCTTATCGTCACAGCTGTTTTAGTCACTGCTATTCATAGCGCATACCTATATACCTATCTTGTTATAAATATTTCTGAATATAATTCAGAAACTTCACTATCTGTTAATTTAGTCACAGGTGTTATTTTTTCACACTTAATAACATAAACATTAACTTGGGTGATCCCAGAACCTGACCATTAAAAAATGCATTAATTAGGTGGAATTCAGCACCTTTGTTTTGTAAACATGTTCCAGGTTGTTCAGAATCTCTTTGTACGACACTTTCTTAGAAGCAGTTATTGAAGCAGCTGTTTATTTACATGGACCTGTTACATTCTGATCCTTTTTTCTCCATATTTGATAATTTTAACTGAAGATCCAGGTCTTCTCTTTTTCAAAAACTTTATTCAGGCTGGTCTTGTCATGATTATGCCCTTGGCAGTTTCATTTGTCCCACATAGATTTCACTGCAGTTTCCACTGTTAACATGACTCTTTAGTCCTCCTTTCGCACTTGTATGTTCATCAGTGGATCAGTCTACCTTTGTTGTCTTTTACATTTTCCAACACACTTTCTCTCCTTGGGCCTTATCACCTACCCCTTTCATTATGTCAACATTTACATGGGACTGGAAAACATTCTTTCTGTGGGGAAAAAATTGTTTCTTCTTACTTCTCCTCTCCTCCAGTGCAAAACCTTTATTCTTCCAGACTGCTTTAATCCTGCTATAAGTCAGTCTCTGCCTCTGTCTTCTCCTTCTCTCACAATCACATCTCTCCATAGTGATCCTTTTCATCCAGTCCGGGGTCTGTCTTTCCAGTCCTTTTGCTGGTCAGATGATTTTCTTTGCAGTCACCCCCTCCTGCTCACTTTCTCTGTCCAATCTCCAAAATCCTGCATTGTCTTCACTGTCATCCCTAGATGCATCTCTTCTCCTCATGACTTCTCATCCACAACTTCGGCCAGTAATATTACATAATCAAGAGAAATGATCTTTATCTTCACACCCAAACATTTTACTTGTGTCCTCCAATATTCAGGACCCTGCTAACCATCACAGTGTTCTTTGTTTTCCAGTGTACCTCTTTTTAAGCAAAAAAGCACCTACATTCCCTCCTGTAGGTTTTTCCCAGCTGTTCTCCCAGCTCCCTAACCTCTTCAGTAAATTGCAATGATTTTTAAGGTTTTTTTAACCTTCTTGCCTCCAGAATGACTATTCATGAACAGAACAATGGTCCACCTAACTTTGCACCCTACATCTAACAGCTACAACCGAAGGAGGGATACAAGACTCCCTTTCAAGATAAATACAGAACACCATTACACCACAGCTTTTGGTGGTCAGTAGGTTTTTTTGATTAATTTTTTTGTGATTTGGTTGGGTTTTTGTTGTTGTTATTTTGTGTGTTTGAGAACTATGACTTTGAAGAGCTCCTCAGCTTGTTTGGAAGGCCTTCCTTGAGCCAGTAAGACAACGTTTATTTCTTTTCCAAGAATAATGCTAATCTAAAGCATCTTTCTTTCTGTGTGGCCCTTTCATTGCCAAGGCTTTGCAGTTCATGGCAAAGTGGAACAGGGTACTTACAGCCAGCATCTCTGCCAATTTGTCTGCAAGTGTGAAGAAGTCATTCATACTTACTCAGCATTTGCCCTGTAAGCCTTGTTTCCATTAAATAATCAAAGTGATTGAAAACTTTTTTTAACAAAAATTATCTGATTCATGTAAACCTCTGGTTTTGTTGTTTTTTTGGTTTTTTTTTTTTGTTTGTTTGTTTTTTGTTTTTTTCCCCTTACTTTCTTACCTCTTCCTGGAGCTTTTTGGGAGATTCACACATACATGATGTGTGAAAAACACATTACCTGGATTATCTGCCTGCTAGGTGAACATGCTATAAATTCAGTGGGTTAGGTACCCAAAGAAGACAAGAACAAATCAGGGTGTTCATACATTTTTACAGTTAGCAGTATATGGGGCACAGTCACAACTCATACAGAATCACATAAAGTGTAGCATTGTCCCCATTCAATGGGGTCAGACTTATTTCCCACGGGAAAAAAACAAACAAACAACAAAAAAAAACCCAAACCTCTTTGCAATAGCTCTTCTCCAAAAGATAGTTCTAAAATCAGGCTGGATAAAATGAAGTCATTAACATTGTGATAAAATCTTTTTCCTCAGTAAATGAGCTACTCAGATTGTTTGTAAATACACAGATAGTTTTTAGACTGCACAGTGACTCACAGCAACTCAACAATTTCATCTTCGGGAAAGCATCTTACACATTTTGTAGTGCTATCAATAACAAACAATACATAGTAAAATGGTACAAGCAGGGAAACAGTTTGGTATCGATAACAGGAGACAGTGCAGTACCCAAGCATACATTCACAGATTGCAAGTCCTCCTCCTTCTGCCTGCAGAATCACAAAGCTGAATGGACTTCAAAGACTCTAAACATTTCACCTAATCATTTAACAGACCTTTTACAATTTCAATTTTAATGAAAAACATAATTTACCACAATTAGAGTTTAATTACTTCACCCTCAGCATGTTCTCTTATATGATAGCTATCAGAGCTAATTATTTCCTTTCCATTTGAGTTTAATAAAAAAAAGTAATTGGGCCAATGTAATTGCTGGAGTAAATCTAGCTACAGTGGAGCAACAAAAATGTGTTTTTATGATGCATCTGCTGGGGCAACTCTAGCTTAAATTGAGGAAATTTGTACTTTGGAAAAAGAAAAGAAATGCAGAAACCGTAGGTAAAACAAGAAGCACTCAAACACCTCTACATTTTCACCTAAAAGCTTCAATGCAACAAACTTAAAACTTCGCTTAAACCAGTGAGAACTCAGGTGCTGCAACTGGGAAGTAATACTTACACCATCCAGGACCTGATCATGAATCAGGTTTAGCTGCTGTTTCACACAGAGAGCACTGTAACAAAAATTTAAATCACAGCTGGTGGAAAATAATCTGCTATCCTCAAATGTCTCAGTCCCACACTGTCTTGATAATATTTTTGGTCAGGAATTTGCTGTGAGAGCTGATTTTACCATTGGTGTTGCTGAAGCTTTCTAATATTTTCACTAGACTCAGGCCCCCACCTTGGAAAGCACAGTGCAGTCTCACCTCTGCGCCATTTATTGTGGGAATTGTGGCTGCAGATGCAACAGCAGAGACCATCAGGTCAATTGCTACTGGCTCCTTCATTAGCCTCCATCAGCCTTAACATTTACACCTGCCCTAATTTTCCTGCCGATAGTGACTTGGTAGGGTGGGCACTTTCAGGACACTCCTGCTGCCTGGGGTTTCCTGACAGCTCTCATTAGGAGGTAATTTGCCAGTTGCTCTGAAGGTCCAGATTGAGTTCTGTAGTTTAAAGATCTCTAATATACACCTGTTGTGGCTAATTGAATCCTATTAATCCTTGACTTGTTCAAGGGTGCTTGCAGTCTTATAAAGGAACAATTAAAACACATTCTTTCCCTCTTGCAGATTGAAAAAAAAAAAAAGCAGCTTGTTTTCTATCTAGCTACGCTCAATCTCAGCTGCTGGATTTACACAAGCCTTTCATACACACAGTGAGGCTTCCTGCAGGTTTTTGCTTTGTTTTTACTGACGCTGTTCATTATTTAAGACCGAGCTTTGGATTTACAGCATTCCTACTTCTCAGTCCAAGCACTGAATGTCAGTGTTTCTTTTTGTGCAGTGCAAACTGTATTCTGAGCAATGTTTCACAGCATTTTTATTCAAGAACTACCCCACTTTTGTGGAGGAAAAAAAAATAAAGAATTCAGGAAATACTACCCATATATTTGGTTGCTGTAATGGGACCCTTCCCAGTATTGTGTGATTCCAGTAACGGTTTGCTGAATGCAAACTGAGGAACTTTGGTTTGACGTAACTGAGCCCCAAGCCAGGCTAGACTGCTCTTGCACATACAGTTGTAGTGCTAGTGCATGAGGAAAGCAAGCCCTTTCTGATTTTTGAAGTCATCAAAGTATGTCTGCATCACAGTACCTACTATTTAAGAATATATTTGAATTTCTTTTTTTAAAGCTCCTAATGCCTGATGCAGCAGAATCTCTCCCACTGCCTCCTGAGGAGGGGGCTTCAATCTCAGCGGGCACGTGATCCATCAGAATTTCTGCTGGAATGTATCTTTTATTACTTCATATTTTTAAATTACTGCAAGACTTCAGACGTTGGCTGAAGAGTGCAAGTTTGCTTAAATGTAACAATTACAATAAGACAGTTTTTAAAATCTGCCTGCCTCCCACTTTCTATAATAGTTCCCATTCTCCACCGTAATTGATTTTTTGACTGTGTGAATGATTTAGGCAGTGCAAAAAAGAAAGTTATAATAAGAGTTAGAATCAGTCAAACTTCTGTGCTGCAGCGGAGCAGTCAGAGTGGTTACCAAAATAGTTTTTACAAAGTCTGCATTTATCATCCAGACCTGGACATAAACATTGAGGATTATATAGTGTAGCTGTAAAACCTGTTGTGGAAAGTGGTACTTTGGCATGGAAGAATTAAGCATGCTAGAGAGGTCTGAAAGTCTTTTTGCCCCATTTAAGGTTTTATACTTCACTTGTAGTTCTTCAAGCACGGGGCACACCCGCATCCAGCTGAGTGGCAGGATCACGCTGCCCATTTGCTGCCTGCTGCCAGCTCGGTGTGATTAGCTGGGAAGAAAAATTCTAAAGGCTCTGTGTTTGAATCTTGTCTCTGTCCTTCCATTGCCAGAGTGTGTGCTCACTTTTCCACATAGTGTTTTTCCTCATCTCTCATGCCTATGGCATGGATGCAAGGAATGGTTTGAGCCTCTCGTTCCCAGCAAAGCACAGGGCACAGTTCTTGCTCTGATGGGGAAACCCTGAGAACTGCACCCAGGGCCCTGCTGGATGGGTTTCATTCACCCACTCATTCGTTCATTACTAGTGACTACTAGTTTAGTTAAGATACGGTTTCCTGTACTGCCATGTATGTTAATGCTCCCACATGTCCCACCTACTGTCCTTTCTTCTCTCCCAAAAACTTACTTGTATGCTTGGAACAAGAATCAATTGAAATCCTGTTAGAGGAGAAACAGCGCTTGACAAATTTCTTCAAATTCTACTGCTTTGACCAAAACTGATCCAAATGGTCTCAAAAGAAGAAAGAAGGGAATAAGCTCTGCTCTTGGAAACACCATCAATATGCTGTCACTGCTGCAAACAAATGTGAAGGCAGGTTGCATGGCAAGAACTGAGGGCTGCATGGTTCTACCACAGTTGGAGAAATTCAGTTTGGCAGTGGGGAAAAATGTAAAAACCTCAGGAGAAATGGAGAAGAAAAGGAGTCAGAAGGGAAAAAAAAGGTGCTAAGAAAGGGATATTCAGCTGCAATTGAGTAAAAATTGAAAATAAGTAGAAATAAAATCCTGCCCGCAACAGAGGAGTTTGAGCTCAGGAAATCATTGCTCTGACTTGCCATCTTGACTGTCGCTTGCTGTCAAAACTTCAAAATCCAAAAAATGATTTCCCTTCAGAAGGAGACAGAGAAATTACATTTTGGGTTTGTTTCTATCTATAACTCAAAATAATAGGCCTGTCAGGCAAAGAGATGTTTTAAGTTCTCTTTTGCTTCCTTCATTTTTCTTCCTCACTCTACTATCTCTCTTGTGACGTCTGACAGCAAACACTTTTGTGAAGGGATGTGGGGCAGTGTAAGTTGGGCAGTCCATCTGGAGTGCTCAGGGAACCGAAACACACCCAACATGCAAGAATAAAACACATACTTCTGTTATGAAGCACACCAGAAGTTCAGGGAGAGCAGCTAAGGAAAAGATCTGGTGACACTATGAAGTAAAATTTCTCAGAGTCCACACATAAATATGAACAAATGTTCTGAGTGACATGAATAATTTAGGATAGTAATGTAATTACTATAAACATGTGCCTGAAAAACATTATTTCCTACTGATTCTTTGTGTAACTCATTTTAAGACAACACTCAGATGATTTACCTCCTGTTTTTAGTGCCAAGGAATTGGCTCTGTTCATCTTCTGTATTATCAGTTTTTGTGTGACTTACACACATTACACACATTACACACATTAGTGTGACTCTTCTGTGAGGAAGATCACTTGATTACCTCAGTCTTTGAGTGAGCACCTCAGCTTAAAGAAGTTGGGCTTTCCATCTCCAGCTGAAGCAGTGGGTGGTAGGAAGCAGCTGCCTTTACTGCCTCTGGACCAGGGGACCGGCAGGTTTTTCTGCATTTAAAACTGTATTTTTACAGCATGAAGAAATATGAACACGTGCAAGCCACACCAACATTTCTCCAGATGTTAAAAGAGTCCATCAGTTCTTATTTTCCCTCTGAGTACCAGACAAGTAGGTTGTGCTTCAGGAATCATTTCTTCTCTTTTTTTTTCCTCTGGACTGTCAGTCTGTGTTTGCATTTCCAGCTCCACATTCCTGATTTCAATTCTTAAATGTGACAAAGCACTTCTGTAAATCACCTGATCTCTGTAGCAACTTGCCTTATAAGACCACTGCTTAGCTGATGTCTGGATTCATAGAACACTGGCATGAGTTATTTTCCTTTCCTAGAAAATATAATATCTCTTGTGCTATCTTTTTGACAGAAAGGGCTACAAACTCTTCAACTTAATCCACCATGCAGACTCTTCTATGTGTTCATCTGGAGACAAATCAAGTCCTTCTCAGCCACAGTACTGGCAGGCTTTTCTTGCCCAGAAATCAAAGAAAAATCCCATACTTGGTTTTGTAAGGTAACTCACTTAGTTCTCAGCAGGGTATGAACCAGGGCCTAGTTAACAGATAGCGACATCCTGTAGGCTTCAAATTAAATGCCATGATCCTCTGGTGAGGTTACGTCCAACAGAGAAAACAATGAGCCTCAGACCTTCATTAAGCAGTATGTGGCTAAACACTGCTCTTTCTCCCTCAGCTCATGAGGCAGCTGTCTGCTAAGGACAGCAGGAGAAACTGGATGAAAAGTTGCCAGAACTGTTTGCTTCCAAGCTATTCACTGCAAAGGACAACTTCAATAGACAAATGAAACAGCAAGTTTGAACAGAAGCTTGTTTTCATCCCTTCTTCAGACGTGAATGCATCTAGTGATATCCCAAGGCTATTCATAGAAGTATTTCTGGTTAAAAATGAGCATAGAGAAACAGAAACCTGGAAATATTCCTAACATTTATCTTTGCCTGAGCTGTCATGATGCCATTTCTTCTGCTACTGTTTTCCGTAAGCTCTCAGATTGGTTTTTTCTCAACAAGGAAGTAAATCTCAGACCTACATTTAAGTCACACCAAGAAATGGTGTGTTTTGAATGCTCTGAAAGCATTTCTGATCAAATTCTGATTGTGGGCATCAGACATTGTAAAATCAGCAATTCCAGAGCAATTCAACATCAATTAAATTTTAAATGTGTCAGCTGAACTTGGCTGCACAGCAGATTTCTAGGGAAAATACAATCATTTTCTTTCATTCTCTGCACATATGGATGAAAAAAATCTTTAATTAAAGTCAAGATTATTTCTGCTGACCTAAAGACGCTATAGTATTTCATAAACTGTTAATGAATAGATATTTCACAAACCCATGCTGTAGTTTAAAACTATTTTACATCAATTTGTGCAAGAATTTTAAAGTGTTTTCTTTACTTTTTTTAAGAGTTTCCCTTTACATTATCTTATTTCGAGAAAAAATATTTTAAATATATTCTGACTTTTTTTGTCCTTCCATTTCTGATTAGTATCTTGATCCTTTTACACCGTCGCGCAAAATATGGTACCAATATTTTGTTCAGCTTTTCTACTGGGGGTTATATTTTCATTATCTTCAATGTACTTTCTGTTCAGTCAGAATAACTTGTATGGCTCAGTAATTTAAAGAGCATGAAAATTTTTTGTAGAATCCTGCAGAGCAAAACTGTAGAAATCTCCAAAGGAACAAAGCATACACATCTCTGGGAACTGAGGAGAATAGCTGTAGCATTTGTAGAGTTTATTACCTTCAGGTAGAATTATCACCTTCTTGAGCAGAACATTTTCCTTTGGTAACTGGACACTGGCACATCAGTTAATGTGTGCTAATTATGATAACTAACCTAAAAAGGAAATGTAGATTGAAATCACATAACCCAATCTCACATCTCACAACAAAGTAAAACATTTACACCACCAGAACACTTAAGCTAGAGCTAAAGGTAAAACTTTATCTTGGAAATCTGAAATTTATAGCTACTTCAGGAGTTAGGATGTCTACTGGAGGCCTGAAAACACACTGGGTATAATTCCTTAGGGGATGGCTTTCTGCAGAAAAAGATGGGAGTCCATGAAGAGCAACTCTCTGATGGTTCCAGGCATATTGAAAAGCTGTACAGAGAATATAAAATAATGTTGACAGAATACAATATTTTTATCATACTTACGTCTCAAATTACCTCTGTGATATTCAGATTAAATTAAATTAGGAGTTAGAAAAACAGGATAAGTTTCAGACAAGAGACAATCCATATTAAAATTAGAGACCCTATGGAATATTTTAATTTCTAATAATTATTGAAAAGAAATATAAAACTCTTATTCAGTGCATCAGTCCTAAGTAGCTAATAATGTGGAAGAAAAGTACTTTTTCCTATGTCTTCAGTGAAAAAATTATTTATTGAAGTGCCAGATATTGCAGCCTGACTCTGGTATGAGGCACTAGAAGAAAGAAGTTGTTCACTTTCTGACAATTTTTACTAGGTTTTCCTCCATATGAAAAATAAAAGAAGAGAGAGAGACTGCATAGCTTAATTTGTTATTCTGAAAAAAAAAAATACATTGAATGAAAAAATACACACAAAAGATTGAGCATGCCACTTCATGTAAGAAAGATCTATTAAGTATAGAATACCAGCTGGCTATAAGAACTGGTAACGGCTTGCAATATTCTATATGTTCAAAAGTTTTTTAAAGAAGTAGAATTTTAAGAATGCTTCTCCACACCTACGTACCCAGAAATTGGTGGGAATTTTGACAGGTTGTATGAAAAGCTGCTGAAATAATGCTGTAAGACTTATGAATCAAATTCTGCTTCAATTTTAAATCCACATCCCTAAACAAAGGCATCATCTCTGAATCCAGGAGAACCACCTCCTGAAATGGACGTTCAGAATTTAGAATCATAGAATCCTTCAGGTTGGAAGGGACCTCTGAGGGCCATCTAGTCCAATTCCCAACCTCCCCCAACTCCCGTTTAAACATCTGATAGTAAAAACGCAGGTATTAAAATCAAGATGCATTAAATATCATTAAATCATGAGAAAGTGAAGAACAAAACATTATTTTGTGAAAGGTCAAGTAATTTTAGGCCTATGCCATTACAAGACGGTGAATATGTAACATCTGAAGGCAATGTTCATTGTTATGAGGTTATGAAACCAACGTGGACAGAGAAAAGGTATATATTCCTGTTTATGTACAGCTGTTTGTGCAAAAAATAGATTAATCATGTGCCTCCAAGTGCTGAAGCTGAACTGAAATGGATGAACCAAAGGAAGGAGATTTCCAGCAGAAAGCTCTGAGCATAGCAAAGAAGTGGTCAGTCTAAGTCATCCCTCGGTGATCTGCACAATGAATGGAAGTATTTGTTCTTTTGTGCCTTGTACAAGATGAGTGCAAATGCATGTTTGTTTTTTTTTAAGAACTTTCCTGATAACTCTCATTTTCTTTGAGAAAACACATTTATTCTTGTAGTACATTATAATAAGAGATCTATCATTCTACAAGGTTGGTAATACGCAAATTCAAGATAGAGTGACAAAAGGAGCAAGCCAGTAAACCCCTTCAAAAGTCATTTAATCCAGGAGTGAACTCACGAACCTCCTTGAATGAATGTTGTAACAAAGCTGCTAGATCTCAGCTCAGCTCAGCTCTTTTGGAGCAGTATAATTTCTATGGTTACAGCTTTTATTCTTCACAGGCTTTTATACTAACACAATGGCTCAATGTGTTCTTAAACACATGAGTACATTATATACCACTATTTTATGAATTTATATATGAAATAAAATTGGCTTCTCTGTTTGGGAGAGTATTCCTACAGGACGCAGAATAAAACTGTGACCTATGTCACATTCACAAAGTAAGTATGATGCATTTCTCACCATCAATTATCCTTCTGGTACAAAACTTCCTTTATTCCAGAACCTAAGATGGAGACCATACAATGTTAATGCCTGAATGGATTCTTTCAGCATTTTATTACAACTTATAACCTTTGCACTAACACTTAGGAGTACATTTTTAGTGCTAAATCCAAAGAACTGATCTCCAAAGTACGCTTAAATTAATGCTGATTTTTAAATGATCTTTACCCACCAGCTTGCCTGATTAGCCAGAAAACCAATGTTGTCAGTGCCATACTTAAGCTTCTTAAAAAGTCTAATATTTGAGGTCAGAAATCCAACTCTGTGTTAAATAATTGATAAAAGTGAGCTTTCTGGAGTCAAAATGCTAAACATGTGGTACAGTGTGAGTCTCCTGTTGCTCAGTTCCTGAGGCACTGGAAAGACGTGATCCCCTCATGAACAAATCCAAACTTCGGGGTTGGACTTCTGCCTTCAGAAGGGTCACTGCTCTTAATCATAAGCACAGTAGGACACTGCTCTCCATTGAGTATTTGGGGACAATATGGACCTTCAAACTCAATATATCATTTAAGAGTATGTGGGAATGGGCATTTAGTTAATTAATTTATTTAGCTAAGGACTATCTGTAAAAAAATAAATAATAAATTACAAGGGAAGTGATTAGCAGAAATTAAAAGGAAAGTGAACATAACAAAGACAAGAGCTCTTTGGCCTCTGAATGATGACCATTAAGGGAACTACTCAGGCACAAACTTGAAGAGCATCAGCAGGAAATGTGTAACTGATAAAAGAGGACAAACGTGATTATCATTAATGTTGGGGAATATTTTGTGGGACTTCTGTGAAACTTCTAATGGGCTTTCAAAGGGCTTGTGGAATTATGTAAAATTCATTATGGCATGCTCAGGAAAATGGCCAAAGGCAGGAAAAGGAAGGATCATGATGGATTAGGAAGAAACAAGCATAAGAAAAATGAGAGGAGAAGAGGGGAAGGGGCTGGTCACACATAAGCAGCGGTCAGTACATTTGTCTGAATTAGCCCTCTGCCAGGTCACCACTATGTATCCCATCTTCTTACTCAATCTTCTTTACTATTTTTTCGATGTAATCTCACTGTCTTTCCCACATGTAAGTGCCACCAACTGTGAGTCATAAGGTTCATAAAGCTAAGTGGCAGCTGAGGTGTGTTAGTATTTTCCTAGTGAATTTAAACTTATGTGGATGCATGTACAAATGTAATTCACTGGTGAACTTCAAGCTGGACTAGTCAGCTACTGTGAGATGATCCACACCTTGAATGACTGAAGGTCTGATAAAGTGGCTGGGTAAAAGGTCCTGGGGCCAGGTATGGGTAATACACCAATTAATACCTGCTCTAGTATTGAAGGAATGGGGGAATGTGGATGTACTTGTTAATCTAAGAATGGTGGTGAGGCATTTCACAGCAAATTTCAGTCCTCACTCCTCAAGTAGTAGGAAGCATGTGGAAATAGGAGCAACTAGGGAGAGTTTGATAGAGCAAAAGACACAACATTATAAAGGGGATATTGTAACCTGATAGATGGCACAACAGGAGGATAACCCTGCTGAGCCTATGTGGAAGCCAGTAATAAAGCCCCCATGGTCCTCCTGGTCCATGCAAAGAGAAGACACCAATATCCATTGCTATAGATTTGGCATTTTTCAGAAACAAATTCTCAGCAGTACAATTACTGAAGAAACATCTCCTCATAAGAGAAATTATACTTTCCTACATTGTTTCAATGAAAATATTTATTCTGATGGAATTTTTCTTTAATCTAAAACAAATTAAAGCTGTTAAATCTTCCTGCACTGGTTGTCACGAAAGCAGCAATAGTCCTTTATCAAGTTTTCATTAGCACAGAATGTCAGCACAGCAAGAACCTTAACTCTCTATCCATCTGGTATTAAAACAAATATATATACATCTAGATATTCAAAACAATCAACTGACTTGAGTGCTCCCCACAGTCTTAATTTCCAGACCGTTGCTTTGAACACAAGCAAATATGATGATACATCTTCCACATAAAAGAGAAATATCATCCCTTCAGTGTATATTTTTCTGTTCTTTACTGTGCCCTTAGTTAATATTAAATGAGTAAAAATGGGCTTTGGCAGCTAGAGCATTAACATCATTGGTAGGTTTAGGTTGCTGAATTCCAAAGGAGATGGATCACCAATGTGTGGTGAAAGCTGTGTTCTGCTACATGTGTATCAGGAGGACAGCACCATCCTGAACTATGTATGGTTATAAAGCACTTTTCATCATCTCATGTAGATTAAAAAGGATTTTTCAAAAGAAAAAAGAAAAGTCTCCAGCTCAGAGTCACAGGAACAATGAGCTTGAAAGGAGCCTCTGGAGATCACGTTCTCCAGCTCCCCTACTCATAGCAAGGCCAGCTAGAGCAAATAGTTCAGGGCAGATTTTAAATATCTCCAAGCGTAGAGAATATCTCCAGCCTCTTTGGGCAACCTCCTCCAGTGTTAGACCACCCTCACAATAATATCTCTTTTCTTAGATTTAAATGGAATTATCAGCTTCTCTGTTTGTGCCCACTGCATCCTGACCTATATTACAATGCTAAAGATCAGAAAAATCTATGTTAACAGCATCTATCTATACGTAAATAAGTGAAGTTACAGGTTATAAACACCTTGTGATATAAGTTGCATGATATACACCAATGACTGATACACTGGCCTAATTTTAGATCTCTTTTCATAAAGGTGCACAATAGTCCAATGTCTAAATATGTATTTAGAAATACACTTCTGCAATGTACCAAGGCCTCTGATCATCTTGATTTCATGGCTTTTGTTTGAAAGGACTTTTTGTGTTCCATCTTCTTTCTTTTGTTAATCTCATGTTGATTCTCTTATTACATGGAGACTTATTCAAAAGTATTTAAGTATTTGAAGTGACATGAATATATTCTGAGAAATTCTGTTTGTCTCTAGTGTGGACATAACGAAACCCCTTGCATGAGATTGGCATATCACCAAATCTGATCTTGGACTTAATTTATTTTAGCATCCTTGCTGAATACAATGAAAATAAGCTTGTCCAGAAAAGGACTTTGAAGTGCAGGAATTGAATCTGCACAAAACTAAAAAAGTTAGATGTGTGTCTACATAAGAAATTGGCACCCATGGTCTTGTTATTGTTAGTGGTGTATTCAGCTCATTGCCCAAATTTAGAAAGCTGTTTCAAATGCTCTGAGCATTTCCATGTGCATAGATCTGCTAGATGCAGGAACTACACAAGACCTGCACTCTTTTGAGAGCACTGCCACAGGGTTGGCTAGAGCATTCCATATGGCCCTGATTATTGACATTTGGGTGACAGAACCACACTTGTAATCTCTGCAGCCCATGGAGCACACTAAAACACTAATGATTAGGCGGCATTTTCTCTTCAAAGCGGGAACATTTTTCTTCTAGCATCAGACTCAGCAGATAGGAAGAAGAGGAAGGACAGTGAAGTACATTAATTTCTTAGGCTTCCCAAGCTGGTTGCCAGAGCTGTACAATTTTTACTGCTTCTCCCCTCTAATTTTAAAGATTTCAGAATGTCTCTATTAAAACTCCTAAGGGAGTGAAGTTTGGTGTTCATAATTAACACAACAAATGAGCTGTATATTTCAAATTAAATTAAAAAAAAAGAAGAAGAAACTTGTGGCTGTAGTGGTTTTTTCTGCAGGAATAATGCAGCTCTATTTTGTTGTCAAATCTGTCTGAAAATTCTTTCTTTCCTGGTTATTTAGCAGACAGTCAGGGTCTAAGGATTATATCTGAGCCTGGTTTAACACCAGTTCTAAAGGCGATAAAATTTAATTTGCTAGAAATGGAAAATCTGCACTGAATAGTAGAAATTCATACATCCATTTCAAAACACTGAACACATTTACCTCCATATGTTCCTTTGTCTGGAAATTTACATGGGAATATTGCATTTAAGGGCTGATGTAGATAAATTATTTGTGTGCTCAGCAAGCCCATGAAGACTAGGAAAAATAAATTCAATATGTGAGTGAATAAAGTGCATGCTGCAAGTGGTAGGTATTGATGTAAAACTGTTTGGTGCTCACTCATATTTTTCTGATACTAAGAGGCAACCCAGAGCATATATTTCTTTCCTTTCTCTGCAACTCATCAACAGAATGGAAACTCAACTTTTGTGAAATATTAAAGATACGCATCACTAAAATATTTTGGAAAGCAGAAGATACTGAGCCATGGTCCCATTTTAGATAATTCTTGGATGTGCTGAAGGATGAAAATGATAGTGGCACAAAAATTATTTCTAAATAGCTCTAAGATTCTCACTAGTGAAAGCTACACAACTCACCTGATGGCAATTTCTTTGCATTTTCTATTTGTCCAAATTCCTCTTTTCCATCGTATTTGGAAGTAACAGGGTCTTTTATAGTCCAGAAACCATCTTGTATAGAAGGTCTCTAGTGCCAGGGAAGATGGCATTGTAGGAGGAACACAAGGGGCTGCCACTTGTGTTTGTCTTTGGCACTGAGGCTGAGATGATGCACACCAGCACCTCTGATCTTTCCCCTTCAGGAAATGCTGGTGGTCTAGAGAGACCTGGCACCAGGAAATGCAGGTTGGGAAAGATGATGCAACACAGTGCAGATGGAGAACCATGTAGCAAAGAAAATGCACCAAAGAGGAGAACGGGACCTTACATAAAGAGGTGAAAAATTCAATTCCATGCTGTTTTTGTCCCTTTTTGTCCTTATTGCCTTTCAGACTCTTCCTTTTAACTCTTGCATCTCTGGACATTTCTATTTCCTATTAGCCACACTCTCTACACTACCAAGCAAAAGATTTTCTTGAAAGAATATTTTAAAAACTGAATTTCCTCTGTTTGTCTTTTATTTTTCGTACTTTTCTTCCCCAGTATATTTTTTTTCCAAAAATCTTAAGTATCAGTCTAGCTCAGTTTTTAGTAGCATTTTACTTCTCAAATATTTTTGTGGTCAATTATCATTTTCACGTAATTCAATTTGTATAAGAAAAAGAAAACAAAGCATCATAATAAGCTGAAAATACTCAACAGTGCCATTATTTTTAAAATGAACCAACTCTTCTTGCTCGCAGGGTGTATGCTGCAAAATTGTTACTTGCTTTTACAAGTAACATTAGCAAACGTTTCTAAAAAGCACTCTCACTAGAGATGAAATGGTTGTGGTTGGATGGCATAACATATAAACAAAGAATCACATTTTAATATTTAATTCAAAATAAAAAAACTTTCCTTCAATTTCCATATCACACCATGTTTTCTACACCTGTGTTACTGTAGTTAACTTTTGCTCAAAAGAAACAGTTAAAAACCCTTCCGTCTCAGTGGGGTAGGGCTGTGTTATAAAGATCACAATTAACTCCTCTATGTTGATAATAATCACGGGATGTTAACTTGGTTAAACTCCTAAACTGCTGGTCATCTCCTTCCTTCAAGCTAGAGCTTCCATTCCCTCTGAAGTGGAAAGAAATACTTCCCAGAGTCACATTTAATTTCCTTAGGAACTTTCATCACCTTGCAAGTCACTGAGATGTTTAGACAGACACAATTTTATCTTTCTGAACCAGAGAAAAGAAACACCTCTTGCACTGGCTATATTGTCTGCTCAGGATGACATCAAAGTCAGGAAGGAGAAGCCATTTCCTAAAGGTATGTCATTCACAATCGTCTGGTTGTCTGTTTGTTAATCCTATAGGATCAGAGACACTGTCAGAATTCCACTGTTTGTCTGTACAGTATTTACTGTGTTAGATTGTCATTTCTCTTTTCCTGCTTATGAACATCCATTGCCTGTCTCTCATTGGAGAGTGTGTCTCTCCCAGAGGAAAGGGCTGCTCACTCTGACTGAAGACTTCCAGCTGACCTGTGAAACAATCACCTTTAAAAGCTTGGAAAATGGCTGGGCACTCAGCTTTTGTCACCTCCTACTTTGATGCAAGGACTACAGGCTGTGCATCCACAGCCAGACATACTTTTAATTAAAGAGCAATGCCTGGGATGAGCATGTCCACCCAGAGTTCTCATTCACTCCTCTGGGAAGAGCTGATGTCACAGACAAAGCCACATCACAAGCAGCTTCCTTCACTGGCTAGTAGCTGTGAATGCCTTCTGGTCAACCCTTACCTTCCCTCAATTGCTGCTGTCAGGCCAGTGTGAGAAGCACATAAACATCTGGCAAAGAATATTAATCTGCTTGGTTGCTGATTTACAAACCTTTTTCAGTTGAATCTATCCAAATCATCACCCCTTACCAATGTTTGGATTTTCTTCCATTTGTCACATTTTCCAAGAACTGTGATAGCTGGACCTGTAGCTCTCCTTTACATGCCCTTAATTAATGTTTTATGGGTTCCATCCTAAACACCACCCCTAGAAATTGTTCCAGTACTTTTCTTTTTCTCCTGCAGGAATCAATGAAGAGGACATTAAATACTGGGCAGTCATGTTTGTCCCTATGTCCCCACATCACTCTGTCAGAGAAATAACTCAAAAGCATTGTCCATCCTTTATCAACTCAGATATAAGAAGTCAGTCAGAATAAATCAGGACTTGCACTTACAATGAGGTACAACAACGGAATAATCCCAGGGTGTATTAAATTTTGAGTCTGCTGCTCCAGAGGTCTGGACACTCGTTACAGCACAACGTGTGACAGCTTTCTGAGCAAGTGTTATGGTTTTGTGATTTTTGTTGTCAGTATTCCACATCATTACATCATGTCAGGTACGGGCAGTTAAAGAGTTAATTCCCTGGTTACTGCAAACTGCCTTTTTTGGTGTGGCCCTCCAAGGGGGAGGGGAGGAGGTGCACGCCCCAGGGGTTTTTGTGCTGGAGGGGGTGGTGAAGCTGCCTGGGAGGAGCGGAGTCTGTTCCTTTCCTGGCCGCGGAGAAAGCACATGGTCCTCCTGCAGTTTACTGTGTAAGATTTTCAGCCTGTAAACTCTTTGTTATAATTCTACTAGTCTCATTTTTGATATATTTAGTAAAATTAGTTGTTCCTCCTCAGATTGGTGCCGCTGTTTTTGTGTTAGATCTGCCTACGAGTCCCCTGCTTTTTCCCCTCTTCCCTTTGTTTCTCCAGGGTGCGGTCCGCGGCTTCTCTGCCGCTTTAGCCGCCGGACCGCCCGGGGCCGGCCCCTACCCGCCGGCAATTTTTTTTTTCTTCTTCCTCTTTTCTCGTTTTTTTTCTTTCGGGCCTGTCCCCGTTGTCACGGACGCAGACCCTTAGATAATACCGTGACAGCAAGTAATGGCAAACATAGGAAGGGAAAAACCAGCACTTCAACAAAATAAAAGTACAGGGAAGAAAACAAAGATGCATCTGACCTGAGCTCACCGTGTAGAAAAATTTCAACGATACTGCAAACTTTTCTTATTTAGAGAAAAAACTGTATTTTCGTCAGATTGCTGACCAGTAGAGTTTAAAGCCTTTGCTCTTAACGTAGGAATTCCTTTTCCAAGGTGCTTTGCTGGCAAAATAAATGCCAGCAGGAAATGATAGGATGGTTTAAAGAAATGTCTTTCCGTAGGGCATATTGCTGATTTCTCTTACATTATCTTGATACGATGGGGCACCAAATCTTAAGAGAGAAGAGTTTTAATTAAATAGGAGCAAGCAGTGATGCCTTGCACCAAACAAACCTGACAGAAAGGTTTGTCATTCTGACTGGGGCCATATTTCCAGCACAGAGAGATTCTTTTAAGCCAGCACAGTTTTCTTAGTAAGTAATTGAAACATACTCAGGTGCAATGTGGAGAGCAAATGTCATGAAAAAGATTTCCTGGCAAGAGTCAAGCAGCCCTTCTTCTGATCAGTAATTCAATCAAAGTTTATTACAGAGGCAGAAACATAATCACTGCACTTCTAAATGGAGTGGTGTGTCCGTGCACCACTTCACTCCTGATTCAGGACTACAGGAGAGCTGCAGGCCTCACTAAGATGCTGGTGCACACCGTACAGACTCGCAGTGTCACAGATCCAGGATCTGCTGCAGCGTGCTTACTTTTTTTGTCTATAGATATCTTTTCTGAGCACACAGTTTTCAATGTATTCATATATATTATTTTTCAATTAAAACCATATCCCATAGCTTTTGTATGACTGCTTTAATACACTGCAGAAGGTGGAAATTAGCCTTTCACTGGGCTCCTGCAGACCAGAGGCCTTTCCCTCTTTGCCTGCAGTGACCTGAAAGCTGTAGTCACACAAGTAATAATATCAAATAGTAATAGAGTAATAGGAATAATTTCTTTATCTCTTGCAGTGAAGGCTAGACTAATTATAGTGCTGATGCACCGACTCTCACATTTTAACTATGATACGATTGTAACATTAAATAATAATGGCATTGTAAGTGATATCGCAGATGTTTACACCTGGAAAGAGGTTAATAACATTTTAACTATTGTGACAGGATGAAATAGATGATCTTTTCTTATGAAGAAGAAATGTAAACATAGAAGGCTGTCCTGATGAATTATTCCATTAGAAGGCTTTCCATGTTTTGCAGAAAACTTACTGTAAACTGCCAGTCTTTAAGTTTCACCCATACTTCAACTGTTTGAAACATGTAAAAGCAAATGTAGCATAAGCTTCAAGCTATAACAGACACTGAAATCAGCTTCCTCTATCCATACATTCCCTTCCTGAAATGACTTGCAGCATGACTGACATTTCTCAAAATTCCTGATAAATTTCATTTGTGTTGTACTTGGAAAGAAGTGGAAAATAGTTTGTTTTACAAAAATAGACTTTATGGATGTTTGAGTCCAACAGGCAGAAGTGATTGGGACTTCAGGAGTATAATCTGATATCCGCTGTCTTAGCTCACTGCCAACAACAGAAACAACAGCCCTTTCTTTGTAGTAAACTGATTTTGAAAAAAATAAGAAATAAACACTCAGCATAGTCTTTGAAATATGTTCATGGAAATCCTCATTGATTTTTCAGTGATATGTGTGTTCACATCCAATTTCTTCTTTGGTTATTGGAAACAACATCTACCATTGCAGAAGTTATAATAGGGTTTCACATAATTAAAAAAACAAAAAAGAGTAAAGGGTAATGTAAAATAGTATTCCCCTATAATTAAACTAGCACACAAAGATTTTTGTCTCACTTGCCAAATACTATTTTGGAAAAGCCCAAATCATAGATCCTGCTCTAATGTAGTCTAGAGACTACTGCTGAGACCTGGCTTCTCACTCACAGAGTGTCAAGAGCTTGAGACTAGATAGCTAGTAGGAGTGTGCAATCCATGGATCCTGGAGTTCTGGGTAATCAATAAAACACTGAGAATTGATCTGGATACATGTTATGGTGTTTATAGTAAGCACTGCTTGGGATCTGGGAAAACATGCGGGATTTTATCATGCCTAATGAAGTTACCCATAAATGCTAACCACAAATAAGTCAAGGGTCATTTATAAGACCAAATATGTAAATTTTCAGCAGACTCAGAAAGATTAGAAAACTGCTTGTTATTTGGGGTGTATTAGAGGGAATCAGAACTTGTGTATGAACAATGTAGACATTTCCGATTTTTCTCATGCTCTAAGAGCTACACAGGACCATAGTGGAAGCAATTTTTTACCAACTGGAGAAAAACAAGAGTGTTGAAATTGAAACAATTTACAATATACATAAAGAATCACAGAGGAGAGAAAACCATGGTTAAAAAGGATATAGAACATTGTACAAAGATGAAAGATGTTAATATTAAGAAAATATTAAGAGTAATACAAGCTTTCAGTATACCAATAATTTCAGTATGTTGTTTATCCACCAAATACCTCTCTGCTGTGCAAATTGCAGCAGAGCATGGCAAATAAGGAATTTGAGCTGGAACTCAGACTTCACAGAACCTTTCTTGACATCAATAAATGCAGAAGCTTTTCTTTGGTAAATGGCTGCATATTAAGAAGGTATATGTATCATGACTAAGTAATATTTCAGTAATGGAAGCAGAGTAAGCAGTTAGTAGATTTAATGGTATGTAATTAATCAATTTAGAAATACGGTCAGGTTACAAGAGAAAATTCCTCCTGGGAGACTAACTTATAATTGTCACTCAGTAGTACTAATTTCATCTTTTTGTCTCTCCAACATAGCTGTAATAGACGTGTTTCTTGGGGAACATAAACTGAATTGCTTAAATCACTAGCGAATCCATCCCACTGAACTAAGTAGAACTGCAGGAAAATTATTTGGATGTTCTAGATTTTTTCAGCATTCTGTATATAATTGAACAAAACACACCCAAAATTTCACTGAAGTTATCAGAAATTTCTTTTATTGTGATTATATACTTTAAGTGAACACTGTCAATGTGTAGTGGGCTTTAAGAAAAATAAAACAGTGGCCTTTGAATTCATCCACTAATTTCATAGTATCATAGAATTCCTTGAGTTGGAAGGGATGCTTAGAGGTCATCTAGTCCAGCTTCACTGCAATGAACAGGGACATCTGCAGGTAGACTAAATTGCTCAGAACCCCGTCCAGCCTAGCCTTGAATGTCTCTGGGTATGGGGTATCCACTGTCTCTCTGGGCAATCTGTACAAATGGCTCACCACCCTTACTGTAAAAAAAAAATTTCCTTATATCCAATCTAAATCTCCCTCTTTTCGTTTGAAACCATTTCTCCCTGTCTGTAACAACAGACCCTGCTAAAGTGTCTATCCCCTTCATTCTTATAGCACCCCTTTAGATACTTTCAGTATCTAAACTTTCAGGCCACTCTCAAGTCTCCCTGGAGCCTTCTCTTCTCCAGACTGAGCAGCCCCAGATCTCTCAGCCTGTTCTCCTAGGAGAGGTGCTCCATCCCTTGTATCATGTTTGTGTCCCTCCTCTGGATGCACTCCAACAGGTCTATGTCTCTCCTGTACTGAGGACTCTGCATCTGGATGGAGTACTCCAGGTGAGGTCTCACCTGCGCAGAGTAGAGGGGCAGGATCACCTCCCTTGAGCTGCTGGCCACGGTTCTTTTCATGCATCCCAGGATACAATTGGCTTTCGGGGCTGCAAGCACACATTGCAGGCTCATGTCCAGCTTGCCATCCATCAGAACCTCCAACTCCTTTTCAACAGGGCTATTCTCAATCCTTTTGTCCCTCAGTTTGTATCAATAGCGGAGGTTGTCATGACCTAGGTGCAAGATCTTGCACTTGGCTTTGTTGAATCTTGTGAGATTTTCCTGGGACCACTGCTCAAGGCTGTCTAGGTCTCTCTGGATGACATCCCAGCCCTCAGGTCCATCAAACTCACCACACAGCTTGGTGTCATCAGCAAACTTGCTGATGGTGTACTCAATCCCGCCGTCAACATCACTGATGAAAGTGTTAAAGAGCGCCAGTCCCAGTACTGACCTTGAGGGACACCACTCGTCACTGACCTCCATCTGGAGATTAAGACATTGACCACCATTCTCTGAGTACTGCCTCATAACCAGTTGTTAGCCCAAATTATTTTGTGTTTGTGTTGTAACTTTGTATTTGAATTTGGTATCAAATTTTTAAGTTGCTGCATATACTCCAGATATCAAAACAGGAAAAAAAATAAGCTTACAGACATTCACATAACTTCCTGCTAGTGGGAAAATGCAATTACACAGGTTTCTTCAACCTCTGGCTATAAAGAACAGCAGCAATGATTTGATTTTAAATTCCCCCAGCCTTGTATAAGAAGCATAAAAATCTCCCTTTGTTCAGTGATGAGTACTTAAATGTGTTGACTAAAATACAGCCCAAAGAATATCTCAGAATGTTACTGCAGCAAAAGAGTGGAGGTTCTGACCGCTCTCAACAGGAGATATGATATCTTCAAACAAAATCTTGAAAGGAAAGGGGAATTATAAATGAACTAAAATGCTAATGTTCTGGGGTAAAATACAGTGCACTTCAAAACTGCACAACTGAAATGACAGTGCAGCACACTATATGTTCTCATAAATCACAGACTCAGTTTATGCCTTCCCAATAATTGGACAAAGCATTAAAACAGGAAGAGCCTGGAAGAATTTTGAAATTATTATTTTCTTTTACTTTTTTTAAGTACTAAATTTTTAATTAACTTAGTTACCCACAGAGGAAGAAAATATTCAGTTTGATTTTTTTTCCCTAAAGGCAGAGAAATATTTTTTGTCTGCCAGAAAGAACACATATTGCTATTTTATGCGTATTTCAAGACAACCCTTTCTGCTGAGTGTTGGAGGAAGGGATTTTTAAGAGGAGGGTCTGGGACTGAGGGTAGAGTCCTGTAGTGAAGTATTGTCTCATTGTGACAAAAACATGGTGCTTATATGCAAATACAAATATTAGATAGTATATTAGTCATGTAATCATTTGATTTTAACTAAAATGTTGCTTAAATAAGATACTTGTCTATGCAGAGGAAACACAGTGAATCACTGTGACAGAGGAAGGAGAGATTTCTGAGTCTGTGTGAGAGATGGATGCTGCTAGCATCGTTTTTGAGTGAGTAGGAGGGAGACAATATGTAAAGGTGTGGAGGGAGGAACAAAGATAAGTTATCTGTTACTATTTGAGCTCACTTGTGTTTGTGGGTGGATTGCTTCTGTAAAGCAAACAAACACATACCAATTCTCCAGTTTTTCTTTAGGGTTTTAGCCTTGAAAACCTCTCACCTCTCTTCCTGTTGCTCCTTCATGAGACCCATGGATACGCACTGGCCATTGCTATGTCTCTGCTGCAAATGAGAGGCGTAATTCCAACAAGATCAACATTAGGCCCACACCCTTCACAGGCAGAGTATAAAAAGAAGTAAGAAGTCAGGGTGTTTGAGTAAATGTGTGGAATGCAGGAAGGTGAAGCTGCATAGCATTGCTTTCGCCATGTCTTTCAGGTCTGGCTAAAAGAAACCAGAAGAAGTGAAGCTTCATTTTCCCTGGTGAGACCAGACCTACAGAACAAAGTAAGTTGCATTTTAGTGAAAGAATACTGCTCCTCCATCAGTCAACAGAGAAACTATAAGAGATCCAGTACTGATGAGAGACCAAGACAATGATACCCAGGTTTAAATGGCTGCAGAGGTGTGCCACACTTTTTAGCTAAAACACAAAATTCTGGGATACATCAAAGAGACACTGCCTTCTACAAACAGCTCATTAGGGTAGGGCTTTCTGTTCTCTCTGTTCCAGAATGTCAAGCAGATGAATTAATTAGCAGAAAGCCAGTAAGTCAGATTATTATTTCTCCAGGAGAAACTCTGGGAAAAGTTAGCTCCCTGTTGTAGGTGTATCATGAAGTCTTTGTTGTGTGTGCTTCAGATGGAGGGTTTAACTCTTAGGAAGTGTGAGGGCTTCTGCTAATTAATTTGAAAAAAGTTCAAGTCCATGTTAATAATGAAATTGAACCAGTGCCTCTGAGTAAAGGCTGCTGGAAGGGGATATGATTACACATGGTGTTAATGTGGGGATTATCAGCTTTGCCTTACTGCCTCGAGCAGTGGCTCAGTGACATTTGTAGAATTGCAGGAGTTTGAGAAGAATTTTTCAAATTAGAAAATGGAATGACTGAGGAACACCTCTGCTGGGAAATCATATTGAAAGATTGTTTTATATGGTCATGTCATTGTCATTATATTTATTCCATTAAAGTCAAAAAAATACCTTTTTTAAAATGTGTAATGCACTGTGTCCTCTGCAGGTATCCTCCTGTACCAGCACATTCAGGAACCAGCAGTATTTTAAACCTTCTAAATTTTAACTAGATAAATACAAGCTTTCTTTTCACGGGAAACTAGGAGAAGGCAGGTAATGGGGAACTGCTGTCATGAAAAAAAAACAATTTATTTCGCTAGTTGTCTTTTGAACTTTCATACCTTTTGCTTGTGATGCTGGTGTTTGAATAAGGTCTTTATCGTTCTCAATACAGCTCTTAGTTGATGAAATTATTTATTTTCTTATAAAAATGCCTGTTTCCATCAACAGTATCTATAATTCAGCCTGATTTCCTTTGCTGGGTTAGTTTTGTTAAAAATACAGGAAAGCAGATGCTCCTTCAAGTGCAGAAAGGTAGAAGAAAAAGATAGCTGGCCCCTTCAATAGAGAAGTAAAATGTTTATCAACTTCTAAATATGAGTAAAGGGTCTCCAGAGAGACCTTTCAGGACGGGAGCCCACCCAGCACGCCCATGGCCATGACCTGCCTTGGTCTGAATTCAGGTAATCATGCCAAGCATCAAGAATGTGTAGATAAATGGAAACTTCCATGGAATCCCAGACTTTGGCGAGGCAAACAAAGCAGGATATCTGGGCACCACTAACTTGGTGGTGCTGTTCAGTGCAGTTGTTACTCTCTGTGTGTGCCTTTGGAAGTACTTGTGACATGTGATATTTCTCTCCCATCCTTATTTCCCATTCTCCTTCCATCCCAGCTTATCACTGGGATCACCTAACAAGTCATATCAATGGCCAGAAACTCAGTGGTTTGAGGCCTGGGCCAGGCACTGTCCTGGGACAGCAGTTCCCCTTTATTTACCTCACTGCACATCTCCACAAAGCCTTCAATTATGCCCTAAAAACACCTAGTATTTTCCAGGCTGCTACCTGAAGTTCATTTCCATTTGTCTCCTCAAAGATCTGTCCCTCAGCTAGCCCAGTAGTATGTCATCCTTGACACTGAGACTAGATCCAAGAGGCACTTGCAAATATGCAATCCAATGTTGCACTCCAGGTGTCTTTCTGATGCACCCTCAGATGAGCATTTTGTGATGCTATAATTTCCTGAGCATGAGAAAACCCTGGGATGTACAGAAACATCCCAGTCTGGGGAGAAGCATAATAGCCCAGGTCAAGAGCATAGCTAACACATGACTTGATTTAGCAGGCAGTTTCAGAGGATGCTTGCAGACCTGAAGTTTCCACAAAATCCAGGTTCTTTTTTTTTCTTCTACTTCATAGTTTTAACTGCTAGTTTCATTACCTTTTTAACATATCTTTGCTTACTCTTGGAAAGCCAGGATGCAGGCATCAATAACAAGGAGAGAGATCTGAACTGCTGACTGTTGTCTTACCTGGAGGGTCAAATTTAAGATACGCATATGGGGTTTGTACTTTCTATCGGCTAGTATGTTCATTATGCCTTCTTTCAACATTTAAAAATACTGCAGGCAGTGCCTAACTGATGATCATTCATGTTCTTTTTTCATTTCTGTCTGCATATCCCTTATACTGTTCGATGCACTGAACAGTTATTCTGGCCATTAATTATATGGGAAAATATGAAACTATTAGGATAATGCATTAAGTTCCTAATTGCTCAGTGAATAAGAAGGGTAAAGATTTAAGAAACATACTAATGGAAGACTGAAGTCTAGATAGAACTTATTCTCTGACAGCAGCATATTACTTTATGACTAGATCATATTTTAGGAGTTATGTTCAACAGTTTTACTGTTTTATTCTCTGGAGAGAGCCCCAGCAGTAGTTTCTCTGCAAAAGTTCAGAGCCAATGATGGCATCTCATGCAACAAACTTTTAATTATTCTCCAATGTTGCTCAAAGCAAGACTGAATATCAAAGGAAATCACTGCAGAACAATCTTACTTTGAGCCAGCCATGAAGATATACAATGCAGGTCTTGGGTTGAATACATATTACTTTGCATAAACCTGTTTCTGTCATGCTTACTCTAATAAACAACAATTGCTTCCCTTTAATATAACTGGAAAAATCCAGATTTTAAATAATTATTTTTAAATTCTGAAAAGGAATCTGTATGTCTATTTTGAAGAAGGTAACTTAGTTTTGGTTCTTCTATTCTTAGGCAATGAAAATTTGGGGGTAAGAAAAGCAACATTATCTGTGATTTTTTTGCTTTCTTCAAACTTATATAATCGCTATCTGTTTTATCATCCTATGTTTTACAGTTTCCACTCCATGATAAATGCTATTTAGATTTCTAAAACTTGTACATGGAAGGGATTTGGAGACTCAGCTTCTCTGCTCACTGGGACAGAACTCTCACCCATCTGGAGTCAGGCTTCCTCAAATTCATTTGTGTGACAGGCAGAAATTAGTCCTGTTATTCACCTTCACTGCCCCTGCCAGCGGGATGCACAACTTGGGGCTAGAGCATGTAATGCAAAAGGATATCAGTCAGGAAAAAAAAGTTCATTTAAAAGAGTGGCTGAAACCGCTTGTTAGAGTATTTTCACAACAACTTTGTCCGTACTGGACTTTCACCTTATGTTTTATTTTAAACAATACCAAATGCGTCGCAGTCCCCTCGAACCATTACTGGACTTGTCCTTTTACAAAATTCCTATCTGTGCGTGACCTTGAAAGAAGGAACAAAAGACCTTTACCATGGTGTGCACTCAGCTATCATCTTGAGTCAGAAATACTTTTCAATTGTATATATATTTTATACAGTGTGGAACAGAGCTAGAGATTGAGGAAGACTACTTTGATCATAGTCTGAACTTCAGAAGCAGCTTAAGATCCTGATGACACAGCAGCTCATGAAAGTCAGGCTGTGCATGTTCATTGCAGTGGCCACACCGGAATGACCCACTTGGCCCTGGTAACTTAGAAGAAGGATGATGTTAGGGCTAAGTTCTCTCAAATCCTGTACCACAGGATGCACAGCTTCATCTCAATGTAAAGGGAGTTATGGCCTCAATAGTTTTAGTCAATTTTAAGTTTGTATAAGGGTTGTAATGTGAGGTTCACCAGAGTAAATGGTTTCATATGGAAGCACACGTACTAGGAAGCAAAAAAAAAATCACCGAGAATACTTTTATACACTGTTTATGCTAATAGTTATTAATTAGCAAGCCTGGAAAAGAAGATGACATCTGATTTAACAAAGAGATATCTACTTCTCAGAAAAGAGGAAAAATGTTTATTCTGCTTCAGAGGAAGCTTGTATCTCCAGCTAAGGAGGAAGTAAAACTTGTTGCTGGAAAAAAGATTAAATCCACTCAAAGTTGACAAAGGACTTCAAGGAGGACATTAGCTAGCGAGCTCAGCTGGCATGGAGTACTCATTATTGAATGCAATTTGAAACACAAGGCATGTGAAAAAAGAGAGCCTCCAACAGCCATCTCACCAGAGAGAGCTACAACTGGTAGGTTGGATAAGGCAGACAGAGAGACATTTCTTTGAGTATTCTTGCTGTAACTAGATTTAAGCAGGATTTTATTCCATTTCTTCATCTATGTCTTTTTAAAAATACACAACTGTTGTTTATTTTCAGTGGTGCAAAATGCAAGTTAATTATTCAGATTGGATTGAGCAAGAAATGATTTTGTAATAGCCTACTTTGTTGTTAGGAATATTGCTGGTAAAAGTCTATACAGCTGGTTCTAGAATTCCATGCCAAGTGTCATAGCTTCCCATCATCCATCCTGTCAGCTTAGCCATAAGGTAGCAAAGAGACCATGCAAAGGAACATCCATGAAGGTTGATTAAGCCACAAGGAGACCTAGTAAGGTAGAAAAGGGAGAACTACTTTCCATTCCATACAAAGGCTCAATACATGATGGATGTAACATACCTGAACCCCAGGATCACTAATATGTGCAAAAACACTTAACTTGGCCAAGACAGAGAAAAACAAGCATCAGCATGCAGCGGTCCAGCCTATTAACAGTATTTCTGATGGACTCAGGGCTAGCCTCCAGAGCCTCCCAAGCTGGGAGCTTGAGGCTGGGATCATTCCTGGTAGGAGCTTTAGCTTAAACTGCCCCATTGGAGAGTTCAGGAGTTTGGGCTGTAGTTGTGTCTTGCCACCTAGCAGCAAGGCCTGAAAAGGGTTCCTGGTATGTTTAGGGTGATTGATGTAGCCTGATCCAGCAGGATTAAACTCTTGCTGCAAGACTGCTAAAAGACTAAATATTTGAACTTTCATGTCTTGCACTACTATCCTGACTCCTACAATACTGGGAAAAGAGCATCTTCATGTACTCCTTCTTGAGTTGTCCATGATGATGAGGCATCTGACTCTTAAATAAGGTTCACTGATGATTTCTGAGTGTGTTGAACTCCTTCCTCCACATTAAGCAGCTCCTGTAGTGTCCTAATGCACAATCCCTCATCTCAGCATTGCTATTTTGATGCCTTCGATTGTATTAGACTCCAGTAGGCCTCGGGCCAGTCTGAGAAGGACAAAATGTAAAAAACATGCTCTATACTGCTCTCACTTCCTGCCTGTGAAGGGAGGGAGGTGTGACTAGATTCACAAATCCCTTCAGTTAGATTAAAGTGAAATGACATTCAAGGTCTGAACACAACCATCCGTTTTAATGAGAATTTTTGTACTACATTTGTCTTAAAAGTATTGGCACTCTTACAGTTACATCTATCTAAGCTGTTTGACTAAACTATATGACTTTACAAGAAATCAAAATAAGCCTTTCATTACCTAACAACAATGAGGGAAAAAGGAGGAAACGAGACAGGCGGAGCGGTGGGGGTGATAGAGAAAAAGATGGACAGGGAAAGATGTCACCAGCCCAGGTTCCGGCATTGATCCAGCCAAGGTGGGGGAGCCCTCAATCCGTGTCCAGAAGTTCCAGAGTACCAAAGTCTTGAAGTCCCTCAAGCATTTTTTTATGACTGCTAATTTTGTGGGGTTTGCTATCAACAAGTTCACCACCAATAAGTTCACTGTCAATAAGTTTGCCGTCGACAGCTCTGCAGTGAAAATTCCACAGTCAGCAGCTCCACTTGAAAAGGGGAGAGAGCAAGGCCATCCTGTATCTACAGGGGTCCCTCCTTGGACCAAATGTTCAGGCTTTAGCCTGGAGGTAAGGCCATGGGAATGGTCTTATCTTGCAAGTGTTTGAGACAATTCCAGGCGTACCACAGATGAAGTACTTTTGTTGGTCTGCTACTAGTGCAGCTGGGGAGATTGGCACCACCTGGAGCTTCTGGCAGAAAACACTAGAGGAAATTTGAGGTTGACCCTTAGGGTTTCAGATATAGAAGATCCAAGGTCCACTACACTCCAACTGAGAAACTGATACTGGCAGCATATGAAGGGGTTTGTGCTGCTCTGTGGGCGATTGGTTCAGAAGCACGGCTCCACTTGAGGTGAGAGTGTTATATAGCAATGAGACAACTGAAGTGTTGCAAGGTGCATTCCAGCATTTGCATCTCCATCACATTAACCCTGACAGTTTTAAATTCTATGTATAAAGCAAAAGGATGTCAGGGAGATACATGTTTTGGGATAGTTTGCTTGTTTAAAGCAACGAGCAATTGTTATTTAATGGAACATTTATTTATTTATTTGGATATTCTAACATGGATAAGAACATGTTTTTTCACAAAATGGCTGAAAAGGAACAGCAGTGAGACAGACCAGAAGATGCAGATGAACTAACACGAAGAGTTAGATATGGTCATCTGGTTTTGGTAGGAGGCAATTGTAGGCGAATCCATTTGTGAGAATGAATTGTTTTACATCATATTTGTGCATAGCTAATAACTTGCATGCTTTTTGTGCAGGAAGTTCCTGCTTTCCCTGAACTTTTCATTCTAGAGACTAGTTGTTGCTGTCTTCTTGAGAATATGGAAATAGCATCTGAGAAGAGAACAAATGAACAACGTCCTGAAATGCAGAACATATTAAGTGCTTCCCATTCTTCTGCAAGATTTAACTAACGAATTCCTGGGAATATATTCTGATACCACGTAAATATATTAAAATATTTTAAAACTACTTGCAGTATATAATTTCAACAAGCAACTTGGATTTATTCTGATTTTTCCTTCTGTAAGACGATAAAACAGTTTTGGTTTTGCTTGTTTGCTTGCTTGTTTTTAAATATCACTCTCTCAGATTGAATTTTTTTCACAAATCCTAATCCTGAACATTTCTGGACAACCAGCAATCATCTGTCTGGACTCTTTTCAAACCGCATTCCACACGGGCCCCATTATCTCCGCACACTGGAGAGCAAAGCTTCCCTTGAACTTTCACAGCTTCAGCTGGACTGGAATTGTTTGTCATGTTTTGTGTTGTTTGTTTGCTGTGTTGCCACTGTATAGCTGCTAAATGGGTGACCTGCTCAGGTGAACTGCTGAGATAGCATGGATTTCCATCCAAATAACAGTTGGTCAAACAAGATCTCATGGTTAGGATTAGTTCTCTTTGTTTAAGACTAATGTGTTATTCTGTGCTGATTACTGTAATTTAATTCTACAGAGGTAATACAGGAAGAGGTTATTACAGACTCTCACAGCTCTTTTGTAGCCAGTACAGCACAAATATTTTTCCACTTTTGTTGAAATAATGTTTTGCTGACTCCAAAGACAGGCTTATTTCAAATTTGTAACTGTAATTCATATTTGATGCACATGGATGGTGTTCACAACTATTTTAAAGCAGTGGTGCAGAAGCATTCTCTATTACTTGCTGTCAAGAAAATCTGTATTACAGCTTTCCTATAACACTGTTTGATTTTCATCTGTCATCTCTAAGCAGTCAAAACGGGCATTGACTGCAGCCCACAGAGAGTTAATGTAAAAGCATGCTGAAGCTTCTACAACTTTCAGAAGTCTTCTTTCTAATAATGCTTCTCTTTTTAAAAGCTCTGATGTCAGCTTTTCATTCAGCACATAAGAACTGAACTGCTGATTTCTTCAAGAAAGGTGAACATTAATTTTAATTTTGTAAGGGATAGCTCTTTGGCTCATTTAAATAATGCTGTGCAAGTACCAAAGGATCTTTTTCTAAAGTCTCAAAAATCTATATCAGACACTCACTTGTGTGATAACCAGGAAACTTCTCTGGCTATTCGTAGTATTGCCTGTACATGGGCCATGCAGAAAAAGAGAACAGACCTAGAAATAATATGAATGGGTCAACTAAATCAAATGCAAGTATGGCACAAAGCTTTACCATGAATTAATAATGAATCTTATTTATATTCTTCATTTGTACATCGGAGCAGTGAAAGAGGTTTAAATGCATGCAACCACAGAGATGGGATGGCTCAGCAACTCCTGTTTGTCTGACAAGAAGAGATACCTTTGTCCAATGCCAGATGTAAATAATTTGTTTGCTACTGAAGAAGTATTCATCTTGGCACTGGCCAGCAGGGTAAGACATTGCAAAAGAGGTAATATGCAATTAAAAATTAAATGAGCTCACCAAAACTTTGCAGGACATGGGAAGGAGCTTTGGAAGTCAATTTTCAGGATAGATTATAGAGAATTATTTGTGGATTTAAGCTCATGAGCTCTGTAAAGTCGTCGTTTGAAGAAATGGTACTTTTGGTGGCCCTGCTAGCTTAAGAAATTTCTCCTTCTGTACTTAACCAGTAATTCTTCCCCTTTCAGTAAAATACTGCATGTTTTGAGGGTGGTTACATTTTTTATCTGGTTCTATGATCCATTTTAGCCCAATCCTACAAGCTGTGGTGCTTGGCAGGGGCATCACACTGCTGTGAGGGGCAGGCAAGTGGGAGCAGACTGGCTGGGGTGAAGGGGTATGCAGAAGTGCTTTGCTGACATGTTGCTGCTGAAGCTGCAATAAGAGGAAAATACAGATGAATTTGGGAAATTAAAAAGAGATTACGCCTCAAAAAAATATCCTTTTTTCTCATTAGCATGCCTGAGAACAAGACTTGGCAATGACTGTATTTCAGCTCTGGGGAACTGTTTTAAATGCCCTGGCAAACAATTAAACAGTAAGATATCTGCAAGAAACCTACAAGCAAAGCTGTAGCCCTCTATTTTTTAAATATAGTAACATGTTTCTCTTGTCTTTTTCTTTTACTTTAAGGCCTGTCTAGTGCCAAGAGTGATTTCAGGAAACCCAGCAGAATTGAGGCAGAGTTTCCTGGGAATTATGATCCAGAGAAGAGCTGAGGGGCCACCTACTGCCCAGGATCCCCAGAATGGACAGCAAGGCAGGTGGGATGGAAGTTCATGGACACAAGCCATGAGATCCTTCTTAATACTCATCAGGGTATGGGGGGTGCAAAACCGTCCTCCAAATCGTAATGGTTGATTTTTATGCAAGCAAAAATTAAGGGTATATGAATGTCATTGTACTGATCTGCATGTCCCATCCTGCTGAACTAAATGAATCTAATAAGGACTTCTGTCCTTACCTGCAGAAAGATGATATGCTACTTACTTCAGTAGGACATAAATTTTTAATTTGTTGTCAATTCTAACATTAATTCTGTGGCAAACTATCAATTAGCTTCGAATATTTAATAACAATCTTTTATAGTTGGTCAATTCAACAGTACAAGGGATGACAGAAAAACAGAGTTTGTTGGCCAGCAATAATTTCTCTGCACAACAGACGTTTGTGTGGAAACAGACATATGGTGACTGAT
The DNA here is from genome assembly GCF_002078875.1 of Numida meleagris. Classification (NCBI taxonomy): domain Eukaryota; kingdom Metazoa; phylum Chordata; class Aves; order Galliformes; family Numididae; genus Numida; species Numida meleagris. Next base: position 79,906,960 of record NC_034411.1, on the reverse strand, counting down.
TGATGCTCAAAGAAACAATCTCTTCAAAAGCTACAAGCTCTTAACATAGGGGCACTGCATTCACTTTGTTTTATTACTATAGAGAGAACCAAGACTTAAATGACTTTCTCCCAAACTTTCTTAGAAATAAGAGATAGGAACAAACTCAAAAGCAGTGACAGAGGCTCTGATGAAAGTAGCAACTCTGCCAGCAAAGGAACTGGATTTATCTTGAAATTTACTGTACATGAAAACTGAGCAGCACCTCACTGAAGCTAAAGACAGAACAATGTGCAACAGAGAGAAAAAAAACAAGGTTCTTGCATTTTTCTTCTGTAAATGTTTGAAATGAAAAGGAGGCACAAGATAAAGCAAAGAATGAAATTCAAGTAAAGTCTGAACAGATCCAGCATGACTTTAGATGCCTGTGTACAACAATGAAAAACATGCAGGTAATTCTGGAAGTGCCTAAACCCTTGAGCACTTCATTTTCCTCTGCGTATTTTCTGAAGTTATTTGGACCTTCCACTCTGAGCATTTACTCCATGCCTGTACCCAAAAGGGCCACAGACACAAGGTGTCTGTCACAGTAGGTGTTGGGCAAGGGCTCACAATGCACATGGGACCACTTGTTTTTAAAACTCGAGCATAAAAGGAGTTGCTTGAACTAAGCATCTAAGATGCTATAGATCTAAATGCTCTCTGTAGCTTGAAGGAGACAAAGTCTCAGAGCCCAGTGTACCCTAAACACCAGTGATACCTCTGCTCTTTGCTCTAATTTTCTCCAGGGACTGATAGAGGCTCAAGTCTGAAAGCAAGCTATACAGCTAGTTCATTATTATGGTTGAGCAGTAGTTCCTTCAATTCCAGCTTCCTTTTAAAAAGAAGCTGTGAGCTTTGTTTTGCCCTGTCAAAGAGTGGTGCATCAGGCACTTTCCTTGATCACAGGAGGACTCTGGCCTCCTGATCCCGGGGAGAAAGAAATACCATCTTAATGTTCTGGTTCAGGATTTTGCCCACGTACCTCCTCTCTTGCATAGGATTTTATTACCAGGTGATTTTGAAAGCTGAGAGTTGAGTCCTACAATCCTACATTTCAGTGTGAAGAGCTAAGAACAAGGTTTGAGATAATTGTCAGAAGATGTACGAGCATGTCACTAATGATTTAGGGAATGACACTCACATTTCAAAGTTGTTGCATTCCTAGCATGAGTGTGTGAGTATTCAGGGGAACTGTAAGTGCAGATGTCATAATGCAATCCCAGAGTAAGGCTGTTGTCTGAAGAAAAACAAACAAACAAACAAAAAAAACAATAGGGAACACAAGCAGTACCTATCATCTTAAAAGACATTTTTCATTATAATCTAATAACATTCTAACTTTTCTTTGAGGATCCCATATCAAACCTACCTTCTGGTAGATCATGAGCGGGACCAGCACTCGACAGCATTGTTCTATATTCACCCCTCTTTGAGCCTCTTTTGATTTTATTCTTTTCTGTCTTATACACTTCGTTCATCATCTTTTTTTTTCAAGCTCGAGAATCCTAAACCTCTCTAATCTTTTTCCATATGGGAATGATTTCACACATCTGCACCTCATAAACTTGCCCTTCTTTGTAGATTTTCTAATTCTAAAACTTCTTTTAAAGGAAAGCTAACAGATGCATGCAAAACTCAAGTAGTGACAGTAGTTATGAATTTGTACTTAGGCCACTACTGTAATGATAATTTCTTGTTTTGTTCTCCAGTCCAATTCTATACATGCATTTGTCTTTTGAGTTCAACTGAGCATTGAGCTCATCTGTACAGTTGTCACAGTATTGTCCATAGAAATGACTTCCTGAGTAGTAATAATCTACACTGAGTTCTCTGCTGTGTGTTTGTGGAGTTGTGACTATTTTTCCAGTTGATGCTACTTTGTGTTTTTCAGCACTGCACTGCATCAGATCTCAGCTGACTCCAGCAGCCTGTGCTTGGAGAACTTTTTGTAGCACTTTTCGGTAATTCTGCTTTTGACTATTCTAAGTCTGTAAGATCAGAAAACCTCCCTGCCCACTTCCTTTCCAGATTATTAATGAATGTGCTGAACAGCAAAATCATCCTATCTCCATTGTAAAATGTCTTATTATTCCAATCCTTTTTATGTGTCTTTTCATCAGTGTTAATCCATGCATGGAACTTTCTCTTAGTACTATGACAGCTTATTTTCCAGAAGGCTTTTATGATAGGCCTATTTTGGAAATTTCCTGTACAATGTTCACTGTTACCAACGTGTTCCTTTACTCTTCCAGAGAGCAATACCAATCTGTGAGGCATGACTATCTGCTTCAAGAAAATGTTCTTTTACTCCCTTATGCATTTTCACCCATATGTCTCTTAATTCTGTTTTCTACCGTGGCTTGCATCATTTTGCTCAATATAGTACTCAAGATTCTTGTTTCCTAGATGAGCCCACAGTTTTGCTAATTATGAGTGTTACTAACTGCACAACGAATAAGCACGTGGTTTTGTTTGAGGGAGTAATGTCTGCTGCTAAAGCAGCTCTGCAGTGATTGCATATATGAGGAATACTGAAATACTGGCAAGAAGTCATGGGAAAATAACAGTGAATGGTGCAGGTGGGGTACATGTGTTGAACACCAATGGAGAGAAAATCCTGTGGGCTCCAAAAGTACACAGCCAGTTGCAGCACTTAAAAATGTACCAGAGGTTAACTTTTCTGAGGAATTATTTTTAGAATCTAATAACGGGATGTTGAAATTGAGAAGTCTGATATCCTGTTCAGTTATCTAGTAATAAATCAAGTTTCATGCATCTCCCTCTCATCTGTCTTTCATGTGATGAGTGTCTGCCAGCCTACCTTTTGCTCAAACCAGAACATATCCTGCAGACATGGACTGGACTGCCATGGTTCTGATGTTCTTCAGTGTCTGACTGTAAATGTATCCAAGAGTATTACCCAAATAATTGCAGAGAATTGCTGTAGATGTCCAGCAGCTTTCACTGGAATGTACACCAAAGCAAGACTCCTGCTTAGTTTTTTTCCTGAGCAAGAGATACAGCAAAAAGACGTGAGTATTTTATAGTAAAGGGAACAATACCACACCTCAACAGAGGTGTCTTTGTATCAGGGAAAGGATATAAATACCTCAGTTTCTTCTGGACTTACAGAAAAATATTCAGTGCATGTTCCTCTTTAATTGATGCTGTCTTACAAGCCAAATTTTATCACCTTGTGTGCTTCAGTATAATGCTACATTGTTATATTTTTGTATCTTTTATATTGTAATGAAAGAGAGGAACTTTAACCTCTGAAAAACAAAAGGATGGCAAATTTCTTTTTTACTTTTTCCAGTCTTTCTCAGTGGTAACGAGACTGTTGGTGTTTGTACACTAGAAATTCGTTAAAAAAATGTTTCAGTGAGCCTATAAGGGTAACGTAATCTGAAAGAGCTACAGATGTGGAGGCACTCTGATCTAACAGCCATGCAATGGACTCCCTGCTTCATTCTTCTTTATTCACAACAGCAACTCTATGCTGACTATCTTTGTCTTCTCAATTTGAAACCTTTTTTACAAGTTCATAGTGCCCTAAATGAGGGAAAGTGGGATTTCCAGAGAGACCTCCATGTTATCCAAACCCTGCTCTGTGGAAGCTGACCAGGTGCCAAAAGGATGGTGCCAAACAGGAGTACTGCTGAGCTTGCAGAAGTGGAGATACTGGTGACACTTTTGGGGTTTCAGCAGGGTGTAGAACAAATAGCCAATACTTCCTTCAGCAATTTTAGTCTAGTAGTTGCGTTTCTTTTCCCTGCTGTGTTCTGAATTGCTTCGTATATGCATAGTACCTGTACGTGGTGTATAGTAGATGAACAAGATCCAAATACACCATATAGATACTAACCAGTGGTACAGATTCCCAGTGTGAGGGCTGAAGAGATGTTCCAAGACCTGTTCTAGATCTGGCAGCTTAGCAGCACCATTGCTGCATTATTAAGCCCACAGACAGGTAGTGTGACAGAATCGTGAGACTCTTTAACTAAAAAGGATGAGGAAAAAGCCTCCACAAATTACTGTTCTCAGCTCTCACTTCTGGTGAAATGGAAGCAGCAGCCTCTGCCATTTCCATGTCAGATGCTTCCAGCAGGAGCAAGGCACATATCCGCAGTCGCACAGTTCAGGTTCACTGAAAGGAAAGAGTCTGCACATAAATACTCCAGAGCTCGGAGTTTTCCTTCTGGCTCTTGAGTGTTTCCTAGCCACATACCCAGATATCAAAACAGTTACATTACATTGGTACAATGTTATGTCAAAAGCAGAGGAAGAGTGAGAGGGCAAGGCCCTTATTCTTCCTAAGATAGCAAGAAAATGTGACACACGTTTCAATGGACTACATGACTGTGAAGTGATAGATACGTAAATTACTCTGTCATTGTGCAGCAGCAAACAGCTAGATTTGTGAGTCCAGAAATTTCAGTGTGCCTTGTCTACTGGTGACAAAAACCAATATAGATCTTAAAATCATTTTTTTTATTTAAAAAAAAAAGGAAAATAGCACAGTTAAAACACATAAAATGTAAGGTGAGAAATAGTTGTGCTTTTTTCAGCTGTATCTTTGGCTTTCTATATAGGGATAGAAAAGCTTTCTTGAGTCACCCTGCATTCAGGAAAATGTTGTTAACATGAATGTGCTGTGGAAATTGCTGCTAGTTTTGAAATCCTGTCTGTTTCCCTTAGGATGAAACAGACAAAAAGTGTGAAAGAAGAAGGAAAGGAAAGAAATAACAGCACAGCAAAATCTGCAGCTCTGCCACGGTGCAGACCTGCTTGTTGCTGTAGAGGATGGTCACATCTTATCAGCAACCTCAGACTCTGACATATTTGTACCCAAGTCAGGTTAAGCCAGATTTTTATCATCCTCTCTGGTCCCAGGCTGTGTTGAAAAGATGCAGCTTTCTCTAAATAAACCAAAATCTTATTACACCGAAGGGGAAAAAAATGTAAAGTTAGGGGAAAAGAAATCCTACAGGGAAGGAAAAGGAAATGGAAACGAGAAAGTGATAACAGGTGTTCCAGTCTCACATCTAGGGCTTCACTGTTAACTGAACAGATGGTGATGATCTCATCTCACTCTTTCTCTGGCTCTGGTTTGCCAAGATATTTCTAATCAGAAAGAGCCATATAAGGTTAAAGCCTTTGACTTTATCCCAGGGTCATGGGAGATGTGAGGAGCTATGGTAGTGAAACTGCTTCTTTAAGGCCAGTACATATTTATAATCTTTCCCATTTCCTCTTCCCATTTTGCTTCATTCCATTTTGCAAAACCAAAAAAAAAAAAACATCTATCCAATTTGCCCTACCAGACAGAGGACAAAATTTACCATTCAGGCTACTCTTACTGGACCTGGTGATGCAAGATGTAAGTCCCCAGTAGGCTTCAAAGAATTATAGAATCACAGAATTTTAGGTATTGGTAGAGACTTCTAGAAATCACTGAGTCCACCTCCGTTGCTAAAGTGCTGTGATGTCAAATGAACCAGATTTGTGAAGATGATATTTGATGAAATGAAACTTTCAGTTTTATTACCTATTCAGCTCATACTGGATGACTGACCTCATTCTGTGCTTTCTATCCACACTGTAAAATCAATCTGGCAGCTACTTCTGAGCAACAGTGGTACTAAATCTTTCTTCAAACTGAGCATAAACTATGAAAGAACATTTCAAAATACACTTACCATTAAAGATCTAGTTCTGTCAGGGATCTCAGTTTAATCTTGACCTATCTCATCAAGTCTCATTCGACTTTGGTATGTAGTTTTACACATCTACTATAGCTGCCCTCCTGAGAGTTAAAGCACTGCCTGTATGCATGGATGAGGGACTAGTTGCAAGATCATAGTCAGAGAGTGGTGGCTAATGGCTCAATGTCCAGATGGAGATCTGTGACAAGTGGTGTCCCTCAGGGTCCACACTTGGACCAGTGCCCCTTAAGATCTTCATCAGTAACATCGACAGTGGGATTGAGTGCACCATCAGCAAGTTTGCTGATGACATCACGCCATGTGGTGAGGTCAACACACCTGAGGGATGGGATGCCATCCAGAGGGACTTAGACAGGCTTGAGCAGTGGATCCAGGAGAACCTCATGAGATTCAACAAAGTAAAATGCAAGTGCAAGATCTTTCACCTGGATCATGGCAACCGCCGCTATCAATACAAACTGAGGGAAAGAATAGCCCTGCTGAAAAGGAGTTCGAGGTACTGGTGGATGGCAGGCTGGACATAAGCCATCATTGTGCCCTCGCAGCCCAGAAAGCCAACCATATCCTGGGCTGCATCCAAAGAAGCACGGCCAGGATGTCAAGAGAAGTGATCCTGCCCCTCTGCTCTGCACTGGTAGGGCCTCACCTGTAGAACCACATCCAGATGTGGAGTCCTCAGTGCAGGAGAGAGACATAGACCTGTTGGAGCACATCTGGAGGAGGGCCACAAAAATGATCCAAGGGATGGAACTAAAGAGGGTCTATAAGAAAGAAAGGGACAGACTCTTTAGCAGAGTCTGTTGTGATAGGACAAGGGAAAATGGTTTCAAACTAAAAGAGAGGGAGATTTAGATTGGGTATAAGGAAGAACTTTTTTTACATTAAGGGTGGTGAGCCACTGGAACAGGTTGCCCAGAGAGGTGGTAGATGCACAATCCCTGGAGGCAATCAAGGTCAGGCTGGATGGGGCTCTGAGTAATCTGATTTAGCTGCAGACCAATATGAGCAACCCCCAGTGATATAACCCTTGAGACAAAATCCATCAGGCTCCATAACGCAGCATTCACCTGGAATAGTTCATTACAAAAAAACAACCACAGTTTACCTGCATGACATTATTTTCAATCAGAATGAAAAAGCAGGAAAAGAAAAGGAGAAAATAGTCTCACGCATTTTACCCTCTTTGTCCCTTCTGTCAACACTGAGTTTTTTGAATGTTGAAGACAAACAAGGACTAACATACCAGGTTTTCTGGCTGGGTCAGTAAGATCTTCTGTTCCCGGAGGAGCAGAGGAGACAGATGTTGGCTGCTGGGTGGTGAAAGGTGAAAGAGCTGTCAGAGTGAATGTAGCATCAGTCTTATCTATATTTATGTCTGCTTTTTGAGGGTGAATTCCTACACTGCTTGAACTCTTCCCTTTATAAGAAGGCTTTGGTTTGGCAACTGTGGGCCAGAGAAGCTGAGACAAGGATGTGTATCGTTTCACTGTATGCTATAAATGAGGCTTTTAATCTCTTACCACAAAAATACACTTTTGTGAAGTAAGTTTCTTTGCATAAGTGCATTCACTAGCATAAAATGTTGTTGAAGAAGAGAGCATAAATGTATCACAGCATTTTTACTTACAGCCATTTGAAGTAAATTGGTAAGGTGAACAGCAAGCAGCAAATGAGGTTTTAATGACTGATACATCTCCTGCTTCTGAGAGGAAATTTTTGCCTGAGAGAAGTATAACCGAGACCACCACAGGGAGAAGAAAACCACAGCTCTCTCCACTGCCTCAGCAAATGAGCAGTGTAAGATAGCAGATGATATTGGCATGCAGACAGTGTGAGAGAGAAGTACAAAACTTATCTTGCTCCAAACTCAGCTTGAAACAGAAGACAGGTCAGGGGGAGAAACTGAAGACAGCGTGACTCTAGGAGAGCTCAAATGATACAAGGCTTTGGAAAATAATCCTTGTCATATTTGATAAGCTTGACAATACAATGTCTGAAATAAATTGCCTAGTTAAGAGAAGAAACAGAGAAGAGCTGAAAAAGGAGAACTGATTTAATGGAGAAGTAAATCTCTGTGCTGGATCTGTGATGGATTAATTTCTTTGTTTAAAAGGGGAAAGTCTCCAGAGAGTCAAATCTTACCACTTACAAAACAAGGTGGCTTAGAAAACAATGTAGCTTATAAAATGGAGTTTTTTCCCATTTCTGATCTTAAAGGAAATGGTGAGAAGTCCGTTGTTGTCCTCCATTTATACAGCAAATTTTTAAACCTATAAAGTAACCATGATATACAGAAAAACTTTGAAGCAAAAACAGCTAAAACGGAAGTTTCAATGAAATCAGACAGAAGCAAAATTTCCTGGATAAACAAGGAATATTGCAGGATTATTGAATAAATGGCCAGATTATATGATAATTGTTAGGCTTAAAGGTCCCAGCTGACCCAGCAACATGAAACTGGCAGCGCCCTAAACACGCTGGAGTTTGTGATTTGGACGTTTTTATGGTACTCACCTTCATCAGGCCTGAAGACTGAACTAGTGGTTGCAAAACAGTTGTTGTGCAGCTTGTAGCAGAGAACCTTGACTTCCCAGACATCCTATTTCCTCATCCTTTAAAACAGATAGCATCAATGGGCAATATTCCAATAAATTTTAGGACATATTTTGCTTGGGTTAACTAAATTAATCATTTGCCCTACAGCAAAGTTTCATATTTATTTTCTTCTAAACTTTAATCCAGCTTTCATCACATATAAACTTGTGGCTACTCTCTTGTGGGAAAATAAGTTTTTCGTATTCTTACAACTGCGTATCTTCAAAAAGAAGAAATTTTCATATGCTGCTCTGAAATCTGTAGATAACAAAGTGTCCTGTTAGTTTTGCAAATCAGCTAAGTATTTCAATTGTAAGCTTTTCTGTTAAAAAGTGAGGCTTGAACTAAATGAAGTTAAAGTATATTTTTAAAAAGCCAAGAATATCTAGTTTTACACTGAATTATAATAATTAATAGTCTACATTCATTTCTGAAGAATTTAGAATTCTTTTTCAAATAGACAACGGTAATGTGGGGCTAAATAATATCAAAATAAACATCCTTTTCCTTTTTCACTTTTTAAAATTTATTCTAGCAGCTTGAACTCACTTTCATCATCATCTTGAAAATTTTTCTTTGTAGAAATCTCTTAGACAGTAGCAGAAGTTGTGATTGGTGTTTAGCACAGGCTGCCCAATCAAGAGGAACCTGTTGATGAAGCCTTCCTGTTCCAGCTACAAGAAGAAATGCTCATGGGCTCCCATCCTAGTAGGGGACTCAATCACTTGGATATTTTCTGGAAAAGAGGCACAGCAAGCTGTAACTTGTCCTGGAGACTCATGGAGTGCATTGAGGATAACTTCTTAATTGAGGTAAGAGAGAGCCTGATCAGAAGAGAAGCATTACTGCACCAGGTGCTCACCAACACAGCTGAACTAATTGGAGGCAGTTGAGGCTGAAGTGATCATGCCCTGGTGGAGTCTGTGATCTTGAGGGATATGGGTCTAAAAAAAGTGAAGTCAGTATCCTGAATTTTAGACAACCTAAATTCCAGATTTTTAAAGAATTAGTGGATGAGATCCCCTGGTAATTGTCCTTAGGGATAAAATAACTGATTGGGGCTGGGAGACCTTTACCAACACTTTTCATTGAGCACAAGAACTCGAGATTCTCATATGCAAGAAACCAAACAGGGAAGGCTGTTCAGCATGGCTGAGCAAGAGCCTGCAGGTCAGACTGAGATGTAAGAAAGAAAAGTACAGACAGTGGAAATCAGGGCATGTGGCCTTGGAAGGATACCAGGACCCCACCCACATGTGTAGGGATGGGATCAGGAAAGCCAAGGCACAGCCGGGAGCTGAACTTTGCAAGGGATGTAAAAAATGATAAGGGATTCTACAGGTAGATTACCCAGAAAAGGAATACTAAAGAGAAGGTACCTTCTCTGATAAAAATGATGGGAGAACTGGTGACAGCAAATGTGGAGAAGTGAGGTACTGAATGGTTTTTTTGTCTCAGTCTTCACAGGTAATCAATTCTCCCATATTTTTCAAGTCTCTCACTTTCCTGAGCCACAAGACAGTGTCTGAACAGGTGAAGCTCCTCCACCCATGACTGAAGATTCAATTTGAGACCGTCTGATGAACCTGAGCTTGAATAAGCCTATGGGGCCCAATGACATGCATCCCATGACCCTGAAGGAACTGACTGATGAAGGTATCCCTGCCAATGGTGGGGGTTTAGGATCTAGATGATCTTTAAGGCCCCTTCCAACTTAAAGCATTCTATCATTCTATGAAACTGGCAACTGCTGAGTATGTGTAAAAACACACACCATGAAATATGTGTTCCTACAACTGCGTTTATCCACATATTTTGCAGTTTTGTGTTCCTCTATCAGTAATAATGAAAGGAAGCATAAGATTTTTTTTTAATTTTATAAACATAGAATAATATTTTGAAGTCAAGAGGTTTTAAAGTCACTATGAAAAAGTTGTATGAAACCTATTTTATATCACAGGCATGATTTTACACTAGTGGTGTTTTTTTTTTTTTTTGAGAAAACAATATTTCAAAATCAGCCTTAAAAATTTAATTGTAGTTGTCACATCTCAAGTTGCCAACCAAGCTCTTGCAAAGCCTCAGATCGTAAGTAGCATTGAAATAATTTCTCATGCATCTCCTACACAGATGAGGGAGAGTTTATAACCAGCAGTTCTACTATGAAGAAACTTCTTCCTGGACCTCAGCCACTGCCTTTGAGCAGCTACCTCGTAAGCCATAAAATCTAACCAAGTGAAAAGGTGGCCACACATTTCAAGCTAAGCTTCTCATGTGAAAAATGGACCTTTAAGCAAATAACTTTTGAGTGATAATGGTACTCTAACTGAGTATTAACCATGCTGTAAGACTCTGTATGAATTCTGCTCCCAAAGGGCAGCAGACTTGCCATCATCAGAAAATCACATTTTCAGAGCAGGTGGACATAATTTTTAAGTCACCCCGTCTACTTTCCAATGACACTCCACTCAAACCACTATGTGACCTTTTACCTAAAGCCACTGTTTGACATATATTTTAGATCGTAGTGACTGCATGATTTGCTTTGACAAGCATACTGATGGCTTTGCCATTAGATGAGCTAGGACAATGTCCTTCTCAAAAATACGTGAAAATAAGCTCGGAAGAGAATACATTGACCCTCATCTAACCCACAAGCAATTCAAGTGTACATTACAGAATACTTCTCTGAAACCTTTATGAAAGAGCAGCTACTGTAGGACACCATATTTTGTACATTCAAAGAGAGAAGTAGTGCATAGGAGGAGAGACTATCAGAGCTCATTGGAGAACAGTCAAACTCGCATTTCAATAGCATACCTACTGAAAAGGTGAAGTACTGCAAAACATCTCACTGAAAACATTGTCCTAATGTTGTATGTGGCTCAGCGGCTATTTTCAAGGAGTTGATTACCTCAAGTCAATGTGTTACATTGAAGATTGTATCAGAGCACAGAATAGACCAGCAAAAGGCAATTATCCTGCTCTCTGAAGTGGGCTGTTTGTGTGTAACTTCATTCAAAATAAAGACCTTGAATAGTGTGATTGGGTTTCATAAGGGAATGCTCTTTGATAAAATTGGAATGGTTGCTGAAAATGAATAGACAAGTTGTTTCCTCCAAAACAGCAGGTTTGGGGGTGTAGACAGTAAGAAACAGAAAAGCACAAGTTCCTCACTTAGAAGTTTGTAAAAGAAGGTTCTAAAAAAATCTTAAACTGGACAAGAAAAAGAGAAAGAAGAATGGAAATGATAATACGTATAAAGAGATGCTTAGCCGAAGTGAAGGTAGTAAGTAATGCAGTGTTCTCTATGAGGGTTACTTGACAGCTTCCATTCTACCAACTGTTGGGAAAGATATGTCAATAATTAATGCTGTCAGCAGCTTTGCATTAAGAAGCAGAGTGAAGTTCAGCTTGCCTGATAAATTTCTTATCAGTAAATTGCACCAAACATGAGTTTGGTTATCTTTTTTTTTTGTTGTTATCATTTTATTTGTCAGTTATTGTCCCTGTTAAATACCAGTTCAGAGCTATTACAGCCTTTTGCTTGATAGTCACCTGAACCTATCATTCCTGTGATAAAACATCTGTCAAGCATAGAAGAAAGAATTCAGTTTGGTCCTACTCTAATTTTAAAAGCATAAACAAAGCTTTGATAAACAAGATCATCAGAAGCCTGTGTTCCCACCAAGTTACCAAATGAATTTAATAAAAACATGAAGTCTGCCTCAGGTAGTAATGTTTAATATTTCACTTTAAGGTACAAAGTGATGGGTGCTTCTCTTTCTCCTTTAAAGGTTACATTCCAATTCTCTACTGTAAGACAGAGGTAGTGGTACAAATTTCAGAAGCAGAGCATTTTATTTTCTTGTGAAAAGTTTTCCATGCATTGTGAAGAAAAGTAGTTGAATCCCGTTAGGAAAAAAAAACTAGTAAGGCTCAAATTGTACAGCCCTTGAATGTAGGACTTATACAATAAAAAAAAAAAAAAAAAGAGTTAATTCAAGTGAATATAAATTAGAATTTCAGATAATATCATTTTCCAATATAATTGCATTATTATACTCTAGATATTTTTCTTTCAAAAATAGCACTCAGAGATCACCCATAAGGAAATTATTTTGTTGAAACAGATCAAACACTAAAAGAGGGAGGAAAAAAGGAAAGCCTCAATTTCACACAAGATGTTTTGAGATTGTTTTCAGATACTTTTTTCAGCTGTCTTAACTTTCTTTCAGAATCTGCTGTTAGCAAATTATCTATATTTAAATCCTACTGTGTATAAGATACATGCGTTAGTTCAAAGCTCCTTGTGTCGTACTGTCATTCCTGCAAACAGTGCTCATACTCAGAAAATTCTCCAATGTCTCATAATTTTACAAGGAAATTAAAACTGGATAACATGCCTTCAACTCTTAAGTGTAGAAACGCATTTAAGATTTCTTGGAATATTTTTTTTGTCAGTTCTGATTTAATGCTGTGGTATTTAAACATTTAACTAATTTATGAGCATCTACACATTAAGGTCTGACTCAGACTTGCTCTGACTGTCACCTCTTATTACAGCTTTTCTTTATTTCTAACTCTCTCTGACCTCCAATTCCAGCCACTGGCTGCTGCTGTACCTTCCACCACACAGCTCAAGAGGCCATTAGCTTCCAGCTGCTTTTCCTCACTCATGCTGCTTCTTAATTGTTTTTCAATATCAGAAAGAGAATGAAGAAAAGTTCTTTTCCGAACTATGGGTTGTACTTGTGGCTCTTTTCCAGATGACATCCAGTCCTACAATAACAATATCCTAAGTATGTCTCACTGGTGCACTCAGCTATTCACAGCAAAATCCCAGAGGATTGCAGTGGAACCAAAAATGTCCACTGAAGTGTCTGTTTCTGTCTGTTGACCATTAAGGGAGCTCCAAATGGTTAGATGAGACATCTAACATAAAAAGTAGATGTCTGTAAAATGATTCCTATCTCTGACTGTTTAGAAGAGCTGAAATTCCCGACTTCTCACAGAATTATAGAATAGTTAGGGTCAGAAGGGACCCCCAGAACAAGAAAAATGTGAAGCTGCTGGAGTAGGTCCAGTGGAGGGCCACCAAGATGATCAGAGGGCTGGCTCCTATGAAGAAGAGTTGAGGGAGTTAGGCTCGTTTAGCTTGGAGAAGAGAAGGCTCTGGGGAGACCTCATTGTGGCCTTCCAATACTTAAAGGGGGCTTACAGGAAGGAGGGAGACTGACTTTTTAGTTAGACATAGTCTAATACTGTCAGGACAAGGAGAAACTAAACCAAAAGATGGTAAATTTAAGTTAGACATTTGGAAGAAATTCTTTACTCAGTGGGTGGTTTGATGCCAGCACAGGCTTCCCAAAGAGGTTGTGGATGTCCCATCCCTGGAGATGCTCAAGGCCAGGTTGGATGGGGCCCAGGCCTGCCTGAGCTGGTGGGTGGCAGCCTTGTCTGCAGCATAGGGGCTGGAACTAGAGCATCTTTAAGGTCCCTTCCAACCCAAGTGATTAAATTATTCTATGATTCTATGAAGATCAACTAGTTCCAGCCTCCCTATGATTATCAGAGACATCTCCCACTAGACTAGGTTGCTCAAAGTCCCATCCAATCTGGCCTTGAACGTGTCCACAAATGGGACATCTACAGCTTCACTGGGCAACATATTCCAGTGCCTCATCACCCTCTGAGAAAATAACTTCTTCCTAATTCTTCCCTTTTCATAAAGAACAGCATGAAATTTGTGTCTGATTCAAGTAATTTAAGAAGGAGAATTAATATGTTGCTTGCTTTTACATTGTGGGTACTTTTACTTGAACAAAATATGTGAATAGAATATATTGATACAGATTTTTCTGTGCCACTTATTTTTCCATAAACTTCTGTATGTTTAGTGCTGTTTACTTATTTCTGATTCAGCTTGCTTCAGAAAATTTTAACAGACAATACTTGTCTGCTCTGGAAAATCAGTAAGTGCATGAAACGGTGATACATTTAACAATATGAACAGTTAGAGGACTGAATTTTGGAACTGACTGTCCATGCCAAAATTAAGTGGGCAACTTAAGTTCTTGAGAAATTGTTATAAGGCTACTTCGCAAGCATAGCAAGGCAAATAGACTTTGGCAGTCTCTTGAGTCCATGATAGTTCCATGCATAATGCACTGTGAAAGGTGTATAATGCCTTTTTTTTTTTTTTTTGAAAATGAAAATATAGATTTGACAACGCATTTTTGCTTGAGGATGTGAATTTGACAGCAAATCCCCTGGCTGTAAGAGCCCTTGCTTGTAATAAGTCACTTCCTGACAATGCCTAAATCATGGGCAGAAATGAATCTGAATAAATTAAATAGAGTGCTTCCATCTTAAAGCTGCGTGTATTTTGCTTTTACTTCCTTTCCCTTTCTTATTTTAGTATCCTTCTCTTCTTTCATCTTCCACTTTTCTTGGTCTTTTCCTCTATTTCCCTCCACAACCACATAGCAGTCCTAGGAAAGGAGTTTTAATAACTACTTAATTTTATTATTTTTTGATGGTGGTGGTGGTGTGGTTTTGACACCGCTTAAATGCTTTTCTGTTTATGGAAAGATTTAAGACATGAATAAGAACTTTGCGTAATTAACTTCTAAATTATTTTGTTTCCTTTCTGGTCACACTCATTTCTCTTACATCTTATCATGTTCTTAGCTCCTGGTTATCACTGTCTGTCCTAACCATTTACTTCCCTAAGTAAATCTTTCCTTTTACTATTATTAGATATTTTTTTCTTCTTTCCCACTCTTTTTCTTCACTCCCCCTGTTCAGGCTTTTTTTCTCTCACTCAATTTCTTTTTTTTTTTTTGCCTCAGATGTTGTGTTTTCTGCTGTATGTAAAGCATCAGCTGTACTGGCAAGACTTGACCCTTGGTCTCAAGCATTTCAGTCTGATATCCCCTGAGACTCAAAGTCTCTTTCTGGTGGGAAGCTAGTTTAGGAAGTCTCAAAACTGAGTTCATTCGAACTTAGAAGAACCAGTGTAAATGATGAGGTTGGGGTGATGTGACTCATGCCCAGGACTGGGAAGGCTGAAGGCCTATAGTGCAGGGATTTATTCACTGCTCCATTTCCTAATTACTGTGAAGTATTGGATGATTATTCTTCAATTTTACCAAGTTAGCATTTTGAACAGGAATCGATTATTGTTGATGAGTAACAAAAGCTTCATGCTGACTACTCTGCTGTGTTTTCTCCCCTCTGCCTTTTTGTTAAGACAAAGCAACTGGCGAGATCAGAGGGCTGCGAGCTGAACCAGTGGGAGAGGCTGCAACTGCAGCAAGTTTACATTACATTTAAGCCCATGTCTCTCTGCTTTAAAAAAAAGATTTTAATAATTCTATTTGGGATTTTTTCAGAAACCTTTTTCAACGTTGAAATAAATTTCTGATTCAAAGAAAAAAATGTTGGATATCAGGGAAATGTTCTTCACCAGAGGGTGGTGGGCATGGAACAGGCTGCCCAGGGCAGTGGGCACAGCTCCAAGCTGCGGGAGCTGAAGGAGCATTTGGATATTGCTCTCAGACACAGGATTTGATTTTGGGTGGTGCTTTGTGGAGCCAGGAGTTGTACACAGTGATCGTTATGGGTCCGTTACAACTGGGATTTCTGTGAATCTATGATTCTGTGATTCTATGAAAACAGGATTCAGACATCTCAAGGTGTTCTAGTTCAATACAGTTCAAATTGAATGTCTTGATTTATGATATCTTCTGCCTGACATCGCTTCATAGCAATAGAAATGAAACAGTATTCCTACAGTATTTGTATTAAAATTATTTGGAAAATTTTCTAGAAGTTTTTCATAAAAGTGTTCAGACTTCATTTTCATGGTGATTTGTCACAGAATAAAAATACAAAATCTTTAAAATACCCACAGTGACAGATGCAACTTCTGTGATTTTGGTGCATTTGTTATATACTGCATTACAGAGAAATTTTTGTTTTTGTAACTATACAGCTGTATTTGATTCTGCACCATAGCAGCACACATTAATTTATTTTCCCCACTTGTCATCTTCATAATCATTAGTCTTACATTCATCCTGGTTTATTGCACAAAACTAATTTAATACTTTAATAATGGAATAAATTGTACACTATAACTCCAGCTTTAAATGCCTATTTCATTAACATTTTATAATTTTATTTTCCACATAAGATCTACTGTACAACTCCCTGTTGCTCCGATGAATCATTTTACAGCTTTATTTGGTATTTGGTGATTATATTAAATTTATTCCAGAGCTCATATCCTACATCATATTAAACATACCTCAGCCAGGTGTTCCAGATTACAGTTGCTGAACTATTAAAAGCTTACAAATGAATACATGTTATAAATGCCTTCTAGAATAGATTTATTAATATTTTGTGTTTATTACCAAAACAGCTTGCCATGTATTGAAAATTGGATGGATGGATAGGTAGTATCAGCGTTCCCTTTCCTCATACACAAACCATACTACTGACTACTTAAAAACAGAAGGTTTCTCACAATGACAATGTACCTGATTTATTTAACCGCATGCTGTGTTTCAACCTGTTTTCTAATTGTACTCACGTTCCATATGGAGACTATTGGTATATTTTCCTTTTCTTGAAAGGAAAATATTTTCTTTTCTTAGTTCCCAGCCAGCATCTCTGAAACTATAAGACTCTTTCCTGAAAAGAAAATAAAGAAAAATAAAAAAAACAGCTCCTCCTTCATGAAGAGCACTGCTTATCTGCCTTGGGTTTGCTGTATCCCAGTGCAATGATATACACATAGGCACTGGCTGGTAATTTAGTCATTGAGATTCTAGCACAACCACCCATAAAACCTGTGGAGACCACTTTGGTGTCTGCACAGCAAGACACCAAGACTGGGCCAAGCTGATCGAACTGTCTGGAAGAAGTCACATTAGCACAGCAGGATCACTGGCTTGTGTCAGCAGAGCAAGAGGACAATAGACCTGTAAGGCGCTCAGCTGGAAGCACATAGTTATGGTGTCGTGTATACCTCCCAAAAATCTGTGTACATTTTTTTTTATAAGAAAGAGTGGAATGATAAAATGGTCTCAGATCATTTCTGCTCTTCACTGAGCTACTGACAGGCTCTGGTTTGCTACTGGGCTCCCTCTTAACAAAATCCCTTGCTAGGGAAGATCTTCCAAGCTGCACAGATGGAGGGAGGAGTGTGCCTAATTCTGGGGATGTACTGTCAGCAAATGTCCCCGTACTCCTTCCAGCATCACAGCAGAGGTTGGGCCCCTACTGCCCCTCAGCACATCTCTGCAGGTACTGACAATTCTTCCTGCACTGGGGACAAAGTGAAGTATCCATATTATCTTATGTGCATCTGAGATTACCAGAAAAGTATATCAGAATATCTCTTACGTTTAGGTACCAAAACAGGATTTATCTGCCTAATGTTGGTGTTGACTGTAAAGACGCCTCCATATCGTCAAGTGACATTGTTATCCCTTGATAGCCAATGAAAAATATAGAGCCTTCTAGAGAACAGCCCACTTCAGACACTAAAATATTTGTATGAGGATAGCTGAAATATGGCCTGTCTTCTTCACACCACTGTGAAGTATAACTAGCTCCACATAAATGTACACACTCTTCAAACTCCATTCTTAGAAGCTGATCAAATGTGTTAAGGGAATATATTACAAGAGAAACATCAACTTAACAACATGAAATTCCAAGTATGAATTCACAGCTATTGATCTAACCAACAGACTAAGGTAACCTAATCCATTTTTCATACACATCAGAGTAAACCTGGAATAAACTGAAAGTGGCTCACTGAAATAGAGGGATTTACTTCTTTGAAGAGGCAGTGAGATGAGCTCCCAAACAAATGAATAAAATTGAAAGAAAGGACATAAACTACATTCTGAGCATAAAGTTTGGTGAGCATTTCTCAATTGCAAAGTTCTTAAGTTCTTGTAGAAATGTAATATTTTACCCTCAAAAGAGATATTAAAATTGAGAGGAAATAAGAGCTGAGAAATAGCCACTGCTTTGAAGGGTATTCTAGTTCATCAAATGTAACCTTTGAGAGAAAGGTAAAAAGTCTTTATGCTCATCAAGGAAAGAGCTTACATGACATTTCCCAAATCTCCTACTTACCAGCAGTCCAATCAGCTGCAGCAGTAGGTCCTGGGGTGCCCAGGAACAGCAGGGAGCAGGGATGGCTGCTGTGTCCTGTCTCACACTCTGTCACATTTTCGATTCTCACCATTGCTTTTTTTTTTCCCTGTTTTTACTGTCCATTTGACAGAGCTGGGATAGATTAATTTTCTATTGGCTTTCAAAAGAAGGCAGTATCTGTGTATTCTTTTTGTGATTCACAATATACCTAACTGCATGAGGAAGATTCTTACTGGTGGATGAAAATCTGAGCCATTTTCTCAAAGTTTCAAGGACTGGGTTAGCAAGGTATTCTTGGCAAAAGTGTGAAGATGGAAGAGAAGCAAGGGCTGCCCTGGGTCTCCATGTGCTCCGCATAGACCCTTCATGCCACTGTAATGAAATACATTTCTCACTGAGTTATGTAAATAAGACTTTTGGATGACATGCCTGAGAGGTTGTCTTCAGGGCTCCTATGTCTATGTCTCCATATTCAGGCTGATATTGAAGAGAGATTCTGATTCCTTATAGTCTATTGTCTTGATACAGTTGTTGGTCATTTCATACTTAACAGATTTTTCTGGGCAATCTACCTCTTGCCATTTCTAGTCACTGAGTCCCATGTACCATTTTTTGTTTCAAGATCAACTATTCCTCTTCAAAATTATCATCACCCTACCTCATGAAAACTTTACCTCATTTCCCCTCTTCTCTAATTTAAAAATCAAATGCACACATTCATTTTTTATGGACATTTTTTTGCCTTGCTAGAGCAATATGACAGTATTCACACACTAATAGAGGCCAATTTTTGTTTTCTTATCCATCCTTTAAACAGTCCTGATGTCTGTTGCTGCTGCTCCTTTAAATGTAACATTCGCGAACTTAAGAAAAATTACTTATTTGCCTGTATGAACGATAGCAACTCAATGCCAGAAATTCTGAGCACAGCTGTGAATGTATATTGCTACTGTTTTCTGTTAGTAAAACCAAGAACACTGGGCTCCATAAAATGAATATTTCCTAAACAATGTTCTAGTTTGTGCATGTAGTAGTACTACTGTGATTTGAATATCTTGATGAAAACATATAACTTTATTATAGGTTTGAAGTTGCCAATTAACCATTCATACACTACTAAAAGTGATTATAGTTCTTAGAATATAAAAAAAAATAATGATAAAGATGCTGGAAATATGAGGGCTTCTCTGAAAGTGATGCCTCCTATTTACTGTGTTGGTCCACAATGTCAGAGACAGATATTGGTGGTATGACAGTAGAGGCTGAACCTTTTCACCAATATTCTGTTACATTTTGTTGCCATTCAACAGGTGGCAGCAGAAGGGCAGTCTGACAACATGGCATCTGACATGGAAGTGCGGACGAAGCAGAAGTGTGTCATTGGATTCCTGTATGCAGAAAAAATGGCACCCATTGACATTCATCAGTGCTTCCTGAACATTCATGAAGACCAAACAGTGGAAGTGTGCACAGTGAGGGCACACTGTCCCAGTGGGTGGGACATTTCAGCAATGGTGACAGCAACAGTGGGTCACATCTACTGGTGCAGATGTTTACGAGCACAGCACACAGCTCTCATTCATCACCAGTGAAAATGCATAGCTAATGGTTGTGACTGCGTTGAAAAACTGTGTTTTGTAGCTGAGAATTTGCTGTATTAAATAGTGCTATTTTTCTCTTTGTATCTGTTGTCGTTTCCATGGAAATAAATAGGATGCATTACTTTTGCTGTGACCTACATATATTAAATGGAAGATCCTTTGCCTGAAAAGCACATGTTAGTACATATTCTTCAAACTCAGTTGGGACCCTATTTCGTATCCACTTTAAAAGACCAAAAGTACTAAGCAGAAGCAGAAGTAGAGATAAGAAGTAGAGTAGAAAAGTTTCCTATTTATATATGTATGTATAAGCATTCAATACTGATTGTGAATTTAACGTATATTCCATATTCTTAAAATAAGAGATAATATGATTTTGGAATGAGAAACAGCTTTTCTAGATGCGACTTAGGCTGTAATGAACAGGATACTCAAAACATATAGATCACATAATATAAGCAGTGACACTAGCCTGTTTTCACCAACAGAAAATCTGCCCTTCATCATTCAGTAGGCTAAATGTTCACCATTTCAGGTTATATCATTTGTTTTCTAAGTAGCTGTTGAAACCTGAAGGTCATAGAGCATTTGGCTAATGTATAGCTACATAAGCATACTTTCTTCTGACCTTTAGGTAACTGGTGAGTATATTAAATAACCACAAAAATTTTAAGCCATTCCCATGGCATTTATTCAGGAAAGAATTACTTCTGATGTTCAACATTTCTGTATTTCAGACTGCCAACACTCCAGCTATCATCATTGCTCCAGTTCACTGATTAGACAAACTGAGTTGGATAAGGTCTGGGGCATCAGCTGCTATTGACTGGTTCAGCTTATGAATTCTCATGAAGATGGTTTTTAACCTTATTTCAGCAATGTCCTCAATTTTCCAGTGTCTGTTCTTTAACTTCAGGTTTGCTGATCTGCCTCAGTGACAAATGTCCCCATTGGAACAGATTCATTTTATTTTCTCAGCCTCACTCCACATGTTTAAAAAGGTCTTAGAGATTTAGGAACTAATAGAGCTAGGTGAATACAGCAAGAAATGTCAGTGAATTATTGGTTCAATATTTTTTAATGAACTCTCTTCACCTGTGTCCAGCAATTGTCCAATGTGTTGGTTTCACAGCTGGCAGAGCAAAAGAATCAGCAATTTTTAAATGAGTGTTGGAGTCTAATATCAAGATTCACTTTCCCATGAAATATTTACACCAGAAATAAGATTTTAAGAGCTCCAATAATTTAATAGGGAATGGCAGCACTCCTATCACTGTGAAATTAAGGAAGCATTGTAACTGTATTTTTTCAGGCACAAGTCACCAATTTCAACCTAAGAATAGCTGCCTAAAATGTAGGTAATAAATGCTGAGCTAATGGCCTGGTTTGGCTTTACAAACGCTATCACTCTGTCACTGCCTGTGATAGTCCATTTCTTTCCCTGCTGCCCCCCCCCCAAACAGCAGGCTCAGCCTGAGCAGAAAAACCCACAGTGGTTGGTACTATGCCCTTGGCATGCCCAGTGGCACAGTGGGTATTTACTTCTCTCGAAAACTGCTTGCAGATGATGGCTTGTGAACTGGCTGGGGATTGGGGCTTCTGAAAATGAATGATTAATGGCAAATGGATCCCTCTCATCCACTCCAGAGATAGCGGAAGTGTGCTGGCTCTGTGTGGTATTTGGATATCCGTACACACTTCTTGTTTCTTGTTTCCATTTCTGTTTAAGACACAGAAAGCCGTGCTACAGAGTGCACTTCCTTCATAGCAGATATTTAACTTCTTTTGAAATCTGTTCTCTATTTAAAAGCCATGTGGCAGCTTGAAAGGTTTGTTATTCAACTGCAAACGATTTGTTTATCTCTGAATCAGAAGCAGAAGAGCTTCAGTAAACACAGAAGTCATCTGATCTGCAAGGGTATCTTGTTTAAAGATTTCATAAGCAGTTCATTACCTATGAATGTGCTATGGGCTATTTTCCAATTAATCTATCCATTTTATTCAGGCCTGCATACTAACAATATAGATCAAAAGAACATATATTTGTCTAGCTCAAAGTGGTTTTGTATTGCACTGGTAATTTCCTCTGCTCTGGAGTGGTTTATTTCTTCCCTCTTTTTTCACTTCTACCCTGCCTTGAAACATCAGCCAGATTAGGGTGTCTGAGGACCTGAGTTCCCCTGTAACCTACTTGCAGGGTGAATCTGAAAAGATTTTTCTCCTCAAAACCTAAAACATTCTCTCTGTCTATAGATAGATTAAAGAAAGACCAAGAAGCACAGGAGGACAAGGAGAATCTCAAAATTCTCTCAGCAGTAAAATAGAGCACCTCTTCATGGGAAACACTGATCAGTGCCAGAAGGGAAAAGTAATCATCATTCTTTGCTTTTGCCAGTAGATTTTCATGAGTAGACCTGTAGCTCTTCTCTTCCCAACAAGGTAGTGTTGGGAATTTAAATCCAAATCTCAAGAGAAACTTCACCTAATGTGATAAAACCTGTCACAATCTGAACAAAATATAAGCAACTGTATTATTAATTTAAAGCACAGGACTATAATGTGTTTAGGCAACTAAATAACACACTTTATCTGCTTAAAAAATCACCAAATTTAAACAGAAGAATTGCTCAGCATAAAAATGTCACCATCGTTTATTCTATTTATGACATCTGGTGTTTCATCATGTTTTAAACACATTTCCTCTAGTTTCATTCATTTACAAGAATAAGTTACAGTGCTTCGGCATGAATACTTTCCAGGGGCTATACCTGTAAAAAAACTAAATCTTAAATCATTCTGAGGTAAGTAGTGACAAACAAAGCAATATAAATGATAACTGAACACTATTTTTTACCAAATTGAAAAAATTTCCTAATTTCCTCAGAATCCTGAGTGTTTCATTTTTTCCTGGTTAGCTGTTGGAAGGGGAATCTGCCCCATGCTACATACACTGGAGGGTTTTAGCTCTGACTACGTATGGCAAAATGGTTCTCATGTCAAAAAATAGATACTCCAAGTTTCGATGATTTTTCTATGTTTGGGTGAAAGGCTGAAATATTAGAATGCCCAATAATAAAATATTCTGCAGCAGCTAAGTCCTGACTGAATGAACTAGACAAGATTTCCCCTTGAAGTTTTTCATTCATATAGGCAAAAGGGGTTTTGTTCAGAAAGATCTTTAGAGGAATATAGTTGTAAGATCGCAAGTGTTCATGTGAACATGAATATTTTCTGGTTTTGACCATTTCTTATTAATTTCTCACTTCAGCTGGCTGCACAAAATAAGAGCTGAGTTTCACATAGCACCCTGTGTAAACACCAAAGTCTCAGATGTCAATATTTAAGGCCACAGACACACAGAGCCACTGCCAAATCTGTGCATTCTCAGAACTGCCATAATTGCCTAATTTCTTAGTTTGTCATTAGAGCTTGTCGTGGTTTTATGATTCCTGAAAAGGATTCACATGTGATCTTTCTTCTAAACAACAGCAACTAGATGTTTGTTCTGTTTGACAAATAGAATGGGATTCAAACAAAGAGTAAAACATCTAAATCTACACATCTACATATAGGGATTCAAAGATGGACATTTTAGCTCCTTCTTAAATCATAGTACACTGTCTCAATACCATCAACCATGTACTGAGATTGTATAGTTACTTAACTGACTAGCTGCTATGGTATTTGGTAACCTAAATGTAGGTGTAATTTTAGATGCTCCGAGTTATCTTTCCTATCTCCAGTGGTTGCTACCAAAAGGTGCTAGTCTGTGATACTTGTCCTATCTGCCCACCCAGATCTCCTAAGCACCTCAACTACCAGCATCCTGCCATCAGGCAAGCAAGTCTACTCCTGAGTGACTGTTCTGGGGGGAGATTAACTGTTCTCCAAGCATAACTGTGACAGAAGCTTCAGCTCCTGTCAAATGACTGCTTGTAGAGACCTCGTTCTGGATACCTTCTTTTTGAACAGAATTGCACTGAAAAGCTTCTTTTTGTTGCAAAATAAAACATTTCACTCTAGGAAAATGAAGGGCTGTATTCCCAGCAATGCCAGGAAAAGAAAAAGCTTTCTTTTCTATACTGTTTCAGGACTTAGAGAATTGCAGATTTGTTTTCTTCCACTGCTTGTGAGGACTGGAATGCATATTTCCTATTTGCCAATGTATAGGGATGTACTCTGTCTTTTCAGCTAATAGTTCCTGCAGTTGTAAATCAACCTTGGAAACCCATCATCATCCAGGGAGTGTCCAAAAAGGTAGACAAGAGTGCATTTGAATGTGCTTTTATGCCTGTGACTGTTGAAGTAGTTTATGCCCAGAAGAGGAACTTTAAGAAAGGAAAGACTTAAGCTGAAGTTTCACAAGAAGAAACATTCCAGTGTTTCAAGATATTCATGCCCTACAGCTCACTCCCATGTCATGTGGTGTCACTGCTCTGCTGTGGGGCCAGAATAGCTGCCTGTGTGGCTGCACTGTGAAATGACACAGGGAGTCTATGCTGCTCAAAAGCAAGCAAGTCAATAAAGAAAAGAGGAAGGTTCTTTTAAAGCCAAATCAATCCCCACATCCAGTTTTCAGTATAGTCACAAGAAGCAGAGTTGGAAAGAGCGCACACAGGGATGCAGACAGGGAGAGCATCTGTGGAAAGGATGAAAGTTGCAAGAATAGGGCAAGAAATTTTAAAGCATTGCTTCAATGCATGGCTTTGTCATGTGAAAGTGCAGTTTTAAGTAACCTCATTTTAAAATAAGCTGCAGCCTTCTGGTTGGTAGATATACCTAACAGCTATGATAGACAAACTGAACTGTACTATGCAATATCCATCAGAAAAGGTGCTGCTCTCTCAAGTAAATCCTTTGATGAAATGAAACTAAATGGGGAATTTATTGTGTTCACAGAAATTTCTGGCTTTCTGAGGATTGCTTGAGTCACAGGATTTCTTTGCCAAGACAGTCAATAGTCTTGCTTCTCTGTAGGAGATAAGAAGCCAAAATTTGCACAACTTAGGTAGAGCATGATTTTAAGATCCTAGGGGGAGGCCAGGCTGCCTGAGCCCCACCTTGCAGCGTGTCAGCCTAGCCACATGCCTTGCGAAAGGCACCTTCAGCTCTGGTGCAAGTGTGACAGAATTAAGTGATGGAGGAGCACCTTTCACTACTCAAGATCTCTCATGTGTCTGTCCAGGACACTTGGGCTGTATCACCACTCTCTGTGTGTACAGTGTCAGCTGCTTGTCACCTAACTACCCAGACATGTGGCCAAGCCCTGTTTTCACAACCCAGGGGACAGCTCAGGATGGTCTTGATGGAAATAGAAATGAGTACATTATACAGTGCTTTTCCACTTTGTCAGTAACCCCACACCTGCTTGCACAGACTTCACATCACAAGACGTGACAAGACTATGCCAAGAACTTAATGGTTTGGAGCCATGAGGGTCCCAGCTTCCAGGTTCACTTGTCTTTGGCTGGGATCTAGGGGTCACTGGCTGGCAATGTGGTCACCCCTCAAGCTGCAGCCGTTCATGCACACATGTTCTCCTCTGCTAAGCTGATGTTGTTCTTCAAGATATATTTGACAGCAGATTTTCCTCCAAAATTGTCATCTGTTCCTAATTTCCTAGTCAATTAGAGAACAGCTCACAGGCTCAGAGGGGAAAAATAGATTCTCTCTGAGATGATAACATTGCAATGTGCTGCACAGATCAATTGCCTTGCTATCATAGCATGCATTTTTTCTTGCCATGAACTGGAAGTCTTAATTACGATCTTGTGTCTTCCATTGTTTGAGGCAAATTACTAAGTACCTTAGAAGGACAATTAGATTGGGATTTATTCTAACTAATCTCTTTCCAAACATGATATCCTATTAGATGCATCAGGTCTTTTTTCTGGGGGGAGAGGAGTGTAATTAATTGTCATTGCTCCATCTTCTCTGGATGTCCCTAGCTATCCTTTCTACTCCTCCCACACTTAAATATTCACAGTTAAAGCTAGAAGTACAAGAACTACAGAAAGTAGATGAGAAGAGTACATCCAAGACACCATTTTGTGAAAATATATTTGTTAGCTAAAGCAGCAGGAACTGGCCAAGACCAAATTGAGTAATAGTTTGTTCTAATCAGGAAGGTCTTGTTTTTCAGGAGAGGAGAGGATGCCTGGCCATTCATTCTTTTCAAGTTTGTCCAATTGACTTTAGGATCTCACTACCTATCTGTGCATAGGGACGTTTATATACCTGTACATCACATTGTCATTGCCTTGAAGAGATCCTTAACCAGCTAACTATACTGACACAGAAAAATATTTAAAAAAGAGAAAAAAAAGAAAAACCTTCTGATTTTTCTGATGTACCAATGATGACCGTATCCACTGAGCAACATGTCCATCCACAGTTTCTGTTTTTTAACAAGGCAAAAGGTCATCACAAAAATAGTGGGATTAGTGGGTAGCAATGGGCCCAGATCTTTTGACTTTGTCATTTTAATTTTCACTCACATTAGACACTCTGGAGCTATGTTTTTCAAATTAATAATTAATAATTCCACATAAATTGTTGTTATGTGTCAGATCTGGATTTTCTGCTGCCCGGAAAGAAATGGAGTTCTTATTCTCAAGAAGTGATATCCAAACAGAAACATAACAGTCTTCAAAACACTTCAAAGGTTCCAGCAAAATGGAAGAGAATAAATTATTCTCCAGGTCGACTGATGAAAGGACTGAGCATAAAAGGTTTACACTGGAAATTCAGGAGATGGGGCAAGAATAATTTCTGAAAGGCATACTCTGCAAGAAAGATCACACAGAAATAACTAGACCAACATTTTTTGAGAGTGTTTGGGTGATTTTCTGTCAGAATTGGCTCAAACACAGTATTTCCTGCAAAGAGACATTGGTGGACACTGGGGAGACAACCAGGTGGGCAGGGCTCGGGTTCCTATGTTTCAGCAAGGAGGGGAAGGATAAGTGCAAGTGAAGGTGTACCCTATCAGTAAATCTCTCTGAAGGTCTTGATGGATGTTGTGAAGATGAGTTTAATTGTTGGAATCTGAAATAGCTCTCTCCCCAGTGAAACTAACGTGTATTTAATGAAGTATGAAGAGAAGTAAAAATCAATTTTCCTTACCACCTACTGACATACTAAATGAATGGTTTCCTTTTTAAATTATCTATAATTAGTATCCCTTATCTATGCTATTTATTAATCTAAAAATGGCACATCTGGTTATCTTAGTGTTATTAAATCATGAAAATAAGAGCTGAAACACTGGCAATCTACTTCTTTTCAAGAACCATCTCCAAGACAGCAGTACAGATAATTTACCTCAGTAAAGAAAAAAAATCCACGTCTAATTATAATTTATGGTGGTTGTCATGTGTTAGCTTACAGAGTACTACAAGCATCAAAAGGTGAAAGTTTTTCTGTTACATGGCTTTAGAAATACAGTTTTCAAAAATACCCTATAGCCAGAGAATTTTAAATATCACAGATCAATAGTTTGTGTTCTTCTGAATCTCAATAAACACCAAACTGGCCCTAAGACTGTCTTTGTGAATTTTATGTATTCCTAGGATTCACATCTACTTCCTACACCCGAGTATTTTAAGAATAATATACTTCATTCTGCTTACGTACATTGGTAAAACTTGCACACAGGTAAGAGACATGTTTTTAAATAAAAATTAGAAAAATTAGACTGTTCTAAAATAATACAAAATAAAATAGTGCGTTGTCTTGAAATTTGTGATATACATATACTTTATGAAGCTTCATGTACAAATGAGAAGATTTAATAGAGTCAATTTTCATTTTCAGTTGAGTAGCCAAAAATGTACCTTTATACTAGGAAAATAATCTTTATAGTACTTTGATCACATATTTCTATGAATTCCTTTTATAGATGCAGATGAGCAGTTCTGAATGAGAATCCTTGAGAATTTCAAAATAACATCACGAAAGACCTTTCCTTGTAATAAGAAGCATTTAAATTTCTAGGCTGAGTCTCTTGCTCAGCCAAATGCTCCAGTGAACAAGAATGATATTTCAAGCATGCAAATAAGGAAAAGTATTGTTTTAAATACAAGTTTTAAACAATTCTTTAGAACGATGAGGAATTTGGATACTCTTCCTGTTTGGAACTACCTGGAGACATCTCATCTACTTATTAATGCCTTGCAGCACTTTCAGCTGAAACTACGGATATTTTGCAATGTATTCAAAATAATCCCAGGAAGTCTTTCTTCAAAAACAGCCAGAGTTTCTTCTATGACTGAAGAATATGACTATTGAAAAAATATTTTTAGTCACACAAACATGGCAAATAGTTGTTCCAAATTAGGAACCTAATGTTTCTTTTTTATTATTATTTTAATCAAATATTTTTATAAATACCTTACTCATATTTCAGTCTTTTGCCCTAACTTTATAGACGCTAAGAAAATTCTGTAAAAGTCTGAAGCCCTAGTAAATCTCAAAATGTTTCTGTGTGCCCATTGCAATTTACACCCTTCTTCAGTGCAACACTTGGAAATTCCTCAGACGAACAGCCAATCCTAGGGAGAAATAACATCCTTTCTCTTGTCTCAAGTTCTACAACTGCTACCAGCTGAAATAACTGATGTCCCAAGAACTTTTCCAACACACTTAAACAAAATTATTGAAGCATCTCTAGAGAGTTACCTGAAGTCTTTGGTAATATGCTTAAATGAGGACTGATATAAATTCACGTCTTTTCTGCTCAAGAAAGGATATGTAAAGCCTGTCAGAAGTATGACTATTAACTCCATGGAACTGGTTCCTTACCTACCTGTCAGCCACCAAAAAGATGTGCGTGCCATGAAGTACCAGAACAATCAAGGCTCCTGGATCTAAGATTGCTCTCTCCTCAGTACAGAAAAGGTGAACGCTTTGCTTTCTGAGCTGCTGTGGGCATTGAACATATCAAGAGGCTAAAGAAATGCAAGCTTCTCATGAAGCTACTTTGGCATTTCAGACAAGCTCTGTTTCTGACATTATGTGTCAGAAGGAGTTGAGGGAAAGGAGCACTGCAGTTTTACATGAATTTCTTCTGAATAAGAAGTCTAGAAAAGTGCAAAGGGTCTTAATGCCTGAGTTTCTCCTGAAAAACTTTCCTTCTTTATATAAAACTGTCTCATAGAAAACTTCATGTGTTGTTGTGAATAGGGCTGTCATAAGGATCATCATTTCTGCAAGATGAAGCATGCCAGTGTGGTTTTAGAACTCATACAAAAATAGGCTTAGAGTGCAAGTTTTCCATTGTAGTTTATGGAAAAGTTAATTGACCTTTTTCTTTAAAAGAAAAAACCTCTCGATGTTATACCAGACAGAAACATGTTACAAGTTAAAAGCCTTGTCATTTTTCTTCCCAGCAACATACCTCAAGGCACAGCACAAGTCTGCAGGCCGATTCTTAGTTTCAAAGCAGCAGCCCCAGGAAGGGGGATGGCCTTCACTTTTCCCAAGTTTCCCAAGAAGGTGATTGGGAGCCCTGGTCCCTTTCATAGGCATCAAAATCCTAACCTAAACTTCAGTCTACCATCTCCTCTCTCACTGTTCATTGTAGTATTTTGTTGCTACTCAACTGTCAATCTAAATATTGTATTCCGTCTATGTTTTGTCTTAGCAACTGTCATCTGAGTGAGTAGTATCAATATTTCAGGAGTGGAGAGGTTTTTGATCAGTTGCTCAGATATTTAATTTCAATCTTTATGTCCCGTTCCTAAGGAAACTTGAGGGAATGGCATGGAGCTGTGTCAGGGGAGGGTCAGGTGGGGGTTAGGGAATGTTTCTGCACCAGAGGGCGGGGGGATAGAACAGGCTGCCCAGGGCAGTGAGTATGGCCCTGAGCTGCTGGTGTTCAAGGAGCATTTGAACAGTGCTCTCAGACATAGGGTTTGATTTTGGGTGATGTTTTGTGGAGCCAGGAGCGGGACTCACTGATTCTTGTGGGTCCCTTCCAACTCAAGATATTCTATGAGGTAAATATTGTGCTCAGGGAACAGTTAGTGCTCATCAAAGCACTGAGTTTTGATACACTCAAAGCAATTTTTTGTCACTGAGCAACTTCTTCACCAGTCTGATTAGATTTCAAATGTCCTCCAAATAGCAAGGTGCAGAATGCAGAAAGCTATGAGCCATTCAATTCTGTGAATGGCCCATTTGCAGCAATAAACAAATTAGAATCAATGGGGAACTGAAGGTATTAACTTATTTATTTATTTCATTTTTAATAAAGTAATTCATTCAAGATCATTAGGATACATATCCAACCAACCATAGAATCATATCTGTTTCTTACAATGTCATCCATTTTTGCTATTATTTTTAACATGTTTTTACATCTTGTTTTACCTTGAACTGTAAAACACTCACAAGGAAATTTCCTTCTGTAAGTTCAGTTATTACCCACTATAATCAAGTTCCAGTCCTTTCTCAGGTGCTACAATACTGCAAATAACTATAATAACAAGCCAAATTTCCTGCTTCTGTAACTCCATTGACTTAAAAGTGTTCAGCTGCAGATAATTTGAGATAATAATTCCCATGGAGTGTTAACAGATAAGACTGCAAGACCAAAAAGATGCCATTACAGCAGAATGCATCAGAACGTACGGGATTAAAACAGTGATCCATTCTGAATCATCAAATATTTCTCTGGAAACCTGTCTGAAGGTTTGCAGTAACATGGTACTTTTTGAGATAACCCAAGCCAAAGACGACCAGTGGGAATCCTTCAGGAAAAAAAAAGGTGAATGTCAGTGACCTTTCTTAGACGCACACCTTGTTTATGTGTTGTGGTTTTATTTATTTATTTATTATTTGGGCTTCAAAAACTGGTGTAACGTACAGTAGGGCTGAAGGGGTAACAGATTTTTTAGATCTGATCACATTTTGTTCTTGGATACAGTCTACACAGCTCTATTAAAAGTAGTGGAATTTATCTGCAAGGACATGATGCAGTCAGCCTCAGCACATGGCATTTCATCTAACACTTAAGTTGAATTTGGCATATGATTCTGTCAGTGTTGCCTTTGCCTTTAGCTCTCATTCCTGTACTCTTACATATGCCGTGCTGGTTGTCTTTACTGACCATCAGAAGCATTTTGTACATGTACTCAATACAAAGATGCAAGCTGCTCCAGGAGAAGTTGTCAGAAATGGTTTTTCTGATATGTATACTTATAAGCTGAAGGTTTAAGTCACATTATTTGTTCTAACCCAAAATCATAACATCTTGATATTTTTTCTGGTAGATTTGAAAGGATTTTTGTACACAGCTACACATGTCTACATTTATTCACATTTTTGCACTACTATTAGGAGTACTGTAATAAATGTTTTGTATGGGAAAACTCAGCTGTAAAAAGGTTTTTTGTGAGGTTAATTCCACCCTGCCACAAATACACTGCCTAAAGTGTGTTTATGCCAAGGACGATTATGTACATTTTTTTTTTACTTTAAATTAAATACAGATGATAATTACAATGAATCAATGCAAAATGGCTGTGTAATTTGAAAATGTAATTAAGTGCAAAGTTTATTAGCTTTCAAAAAATGTTTAGATGGCTCTAAATGTGCTGCCATGGCATTCCTGTGACCACGACTGCTACTAAAGACTACGTTTTAATGACTTTCTAATGATTTATCATTGAGGGCATTCTGATGACTTGATATTCTGGCAGATTAAGTGGATTTACAGAAAGATGTTTTTAGGAGAAAAGCTTTGGATAAATCTGAATAAAACTGCAAAAAGCCTCAAAAAGATAAATGATTGCCATCATTTATTTGTTATATGTTTTTTGCTATGTAATTGCTTGCTCACTAACTTTGTAACTTTAAATCTGCAAAAAAAAAAATATTTTTTTTTCAAAAGCTTAGGAAGTGAAATGGCTTACACTCAAACATATGGGTTATGTTATTCACCATGGCTCCTGACAGGAGCTTTTAAAAAGGCATGTAAATGTTCTTTCTCAAAGCCACATGTTCCTGGAATCCACCCACCCATGGGCAGATCTGTGAGGAGCATTTTGAAGGTGAAACAGCCATGAGAGAATTGTGTCCATGGACAATATGGAGAAGAAGCATTAATCTCTAGGGAGAGGGGCTAAAATCTTACAGCACTGAGGTGAAGACTTGGCTTGTTGGCTTGTTCTCCACCATGCTGTCAGTGGACATATGAGATGATGGACTGCATGACATGTGACAGCAGCAGCACACCCATGAACTTCTTCATCCCAGAGAAAAATTTCAGTGAGCAAAAAAGCAGGAGGAGGCTAGACAAACCTTGGAAGTAACAGTCCTTTCAAATCATCCTCTCCCAGTTCCAGGCCCTCAAAAAGGAGGATGACCATCTTACTGCCTCATCATGGCCCTACTATTCCCCATGGCCCTGTGTCCTCAGTCTCTGAGGTCAGCCAGCCCCCTGATGGCTCTGTTACAATTGGCTGTGAAGTTCACTTTGTTGTGTTACTTTTACCCATTATTTTACTAGAGACTAAAAAAAAAAAGTAAACTGCAATAACTTCACTTGAAATGGACTGTAAATCTTCCTATCTTTTAACACAGTATAGTAGGCACAGCATTAAATAAAGTTAATACTGCTGCTGCTTGCTCTACTCGTATGCTCAGTAATGCAAACCTGTGCCTTCTTTGAGGTCCTGTATAAATTTAATATACACGTTATTACAACAAGATCACTTTGGAATAATCTTTTTTATTGATTCCAGAGAGGCGGTATGTGGAAGGAAAAAGTAACCTTGAATGAAAAACACACAATATCAGCATACATGGAAATGGCACAACAGTCTACTTTCAAGTCAGATTATATAAATGGCAACCATTATAGCTTTGCTTATACTGCTCAGCCAAATGTAGTTGCAACATTGCCAGTTGTTTTCCATAAAAAAAATTAATTCTTCTGCCTTCTATTCAACACAGACCTTCTTGCCATGTTTGTCACTGCAGTATCACAGTAGTTTATATATAAAAAAACCTTTTGGTTTTTTTTTGTCTTCAAATGAATTCTTTCTCTTAACTGCTTTACTCTGTGCTACCAAAATAATGAGTTATCAATCAGGATGAGAAAGTCTTAAAAAAAAGAAAGAAAGAAAAACAAAAGTAGTACTCTCTATTATAGAATCATAGAATTGCTCAGGTTCGAAAGGAGCTTCAAGATCATCAAGTCCAACCGCAACCTAATCATACTGCTCTAGCAACCCACTGCTAAATCATGTCCCCAAGCACCACATCCAAACGGTTTACAGAAATTATGTTTCTCCTCAGCACAATATTGCAACCAGACACTGCAGAGCAACTGATGGCACCAGAAAAGAAATGTCCATATAATGGACAACAGAAATCCAAGTAGTAAGCATGTCTCCTCTGCTCTGGACACAGTGTAGTGCCAATACCGAGTCAAAATTGGTCATCACTGTTCAGATACGTGTGTCAGTCGCCGGAATAGATAGATATTAAGATATATTTGCTTCACATCTTTTGTATTTTGTGAATCTGAAAGAGTTGTGAAACTTCAACACGTTCCAAGGCACACGGTGCTCCGCTGTTCTGACTGGCAAATAAAGACTACCAGATTCTGATTCAAACTCAGCATCTGTGGGGCATCTCTGCACATAACTATCCTGTTTCAAAAACTTTCTGAAGAATAGAGAATTTATTGCAGCCTTTCATAAATTGCTCTTGCAAATTTTTGATCTTGCTATCATCAGGGTGGTGAGGGGACATACCCTGCTCATTTTCTGACTCTCATTTTTGTCAGCTGTCAGCTAGTATATGCAGTGTTCCCCTGTCTTGCAGGTTTGAAGAACCCTCTATTGCAAGAGCTGTTCTCCACAAGGGTGGTGAAGGATGAAAAACTCTTCAGCATTCCTTCGGAATGCTCAATAGACTCATCTGCTCAGACTCTTCATTCTTGGCTTTTTATCTGATTCTTTCAGTGTTTTAATAATTTTTCCCTGAACAATTAAAATTTTCAACAACTTTCTTGAATTATGAGCACAAAAACTGTTTTCCACTACACTCACTTTGATAGCAAATAAGTAATGGATACTTTCCTGTTATTCAACATGCCCTTCAGCAAGTGTTACACAGGCATGTCAGCCACACCTTTTTCTAGGAAACTGGGTTTCAACTGAGGATCTGTGATGACCCCCATGCCTCCTTCAGAAGCACAGCTTCACTGGGGCAGAGGCACCTGCACTGTCCTTGTGGCTTCCATCCTTGTTTCAGACATGTGACCTCTCACTGAACTGGAGTGACTTGTCTGTATTGTTTTCATGCTCCAGTGTTTGCAGGTGCCCCAGGTCACCTGGGAGCTTAAACTAACAGAGATCCCCCAGAGCACTCCAGAGCACCTGGGTGGAGAGCACATCCTGACCATCAGCTCTCTGTCAGAGTGGGAATCAGGTAAACTTCAAGAGCCTTTCTGCTTTTTTAATCCTTCCTCGTCTTATGTTTCAACAGAGGTCGTAATGGAGACCA
Organism: Numida meleagris; assembly: GCF_002078875.1. NCBI lineage: Eukaryota > Metazoa > Chordata > Aves > Galliformes > Numididae > Numida > Numida meleagris. The sequence continues at coordinate 79,872,318 of NC_034411.1, read as the reverse complement.
AGTCATCCCTGTAGGGCAGGCAGGAGTTTCTGAGTACCCTGACAAGGTCTCTGATCTGGACAGTGGGAGGATCATGATGCTACAGTAGGTACTGGCTAAGGACCAGGGAAAGTGAATAAGAACATGCTCCCTTCATTATCACACATGCGTTGTACAATGTGTTTATGTATGGTATCTTAGCACTGAAGAGGGAAACCAAAGTACTTAAACCATTAGAAAGTCCTGTCTCTGTCTCATCAGTAATTGAAAAAGCATCTCTGCCCTTAAAAGAGGGCATTTAGAATAGGTACCATAGGTTTTAGATGATAGAGAAAATACATGCTTGCTGTCTGTATTCCCCACCATTCAGGTACAACAAATTCTTCTGAGTAGGTAAACTTTCTGCTGAGGCCATACACAACTCAAATGGATTGCAAATCACTTGTACTGCATCAGACAAAGATTTCAGATGACAAATTATCTTGAGCTACTTTCATACTTGTACCTGGATCTATCTTTCTTGACTGCAAGTTATCAAGTTGGATACCTCTGTGAGCAATTCTCACGGCTTTTCTCAGTCATTACCTTGTGCCATGATAGTTTTGGAAACAATAGCAACCTTTCCCCTTTTCTTTGATATGCATAAAAAGGTAAATAATCTATGTGGTTGTCCTATACTCCCTGACATTTTTTCCCTTCCCAGGGATACATTAGATTCAAAACGCCAAACTGTTCAGGGCTCAGCTCTCCATCAACTTTCACCACACTACTGATCTTCTTGTTAAAGCTGTAATATGTAGAGGTTCTGTGGATGAGTGATGCTACCAGGATTTTTCTTATATTGTCGATATCAACTTTTTGAATTCCTGTCATTTAGTTTCCCACGTCTCTGCTTTGCTAACAGCAATTCCCCATCCACAACAATGTTTTCCTGAAAAGCCCTGATTCAGCTCTTCTAGTGTGAACATTTTTGTGCTCTTAAAAGCTTTTAGACTCTTCAGGAAAGTCAAAAAGTACTCAATATAACTGTTCTCTTCCTTTTAAAAAGCACATTTGGTGGACTAATATATAGTCTCAAATACATTAATTACATCTGGTAATGGCTATGGATTGCATTACAGGACAGGTGCAGTAAACTCAACAGCCACACTCTTTACTTATTGTGCTCCATCATGTTAATGAAAGCAATAAATCAATGACATGTTTCGAACCTTGACTTGCCCCAGAAAAGAGAAACATTAACAGAATTTACCACATCTAACTTAGAATTTCTCACAGATGGATAGCTCTCTTTTCACCCTGTAAAGGATTAAATTCTCCTTTCAATATAAGATCACTCCTACAAGATGCTGAGGATGCAAATGCATCTGGAGGCACCCTATTTTTAGGGACTGTATTAACTTTGGAACAAGTACATTGTTCAGGTTAATGATATGAAGAGGAGAGGGCTCAGATTAATGGTATGACAAGCAGAGAGCTATGGAAGATGATTTTACAGAGACAACAGAAAACAAGTAAACTTCAGAAAGTCATATCTTCCCTGTTACAAGCATGCAGAAAGTTTCAGCACCTAGAGACAAAAAAAGACAACGGGAAAGTTGTTTAAAAATTTGTCAGCTCAAAGTCTGGAAACAGAAGGAAAAGTTAAGGTTTGAAAGGTCAGAGACTTTAATGACTTCCACTCTTCTATTGGAGCTGAATTTCGTTTGTCAAAAATACATTTGGGTGAATTTTCAATGTATGGTGAAAGGTACTGATAATACATCTTTGTTGTATATACTCCATAGAATGCATAAGCTTTAGTCTGTGTGTACTGAACAAAAATTTCTCCTCTGATATTTTGATATTCTTCCTCAGGTGTTGTAACACATGTGGATATTTATTTTAAAAAGTGAAGGTCAACAGAAACAGTTACTAGTAATACATAAAAGTTGCTGAGAACTAAATCTGTCACTCTCAGAAGGGCCAACATACAATCCATCTAAATCTGTAGTGTCAAATCTGCTCAGTCTGACAGGTGTCGATGCCTTCAAGGTAGTGACGTGTAATTACTGTAATAATCCTAGCATAGGTTGGTATGAGAAGCAAATGAGAGTAACCAAAGATGGATCTGAGCATCTCTTGAAAGTTAGTGTAGAAGAGCTTAAGGTGTTCTAGTTCTCTGATACATTTTCATTTCAATGTACCTTCTCTATCCGCGTGCAAGGAGTCTGTTTATGCAGAATTTACGGAAACATAATTGATTTCTTGCTAGGGGCTGGAGACAGGTATATATTGTAACAAAGAAAAGCATTCGGTTTTCTTTTTTATATATTTCCACTGGCTGATAATGGTGTATCCTAACTACTTGAAGAGTTGTTTTGACATAGTGGCAGCTGGCTCTTGCACATTTTAACTTTAAAGCGAAGGAGTTTTTAAGTAGGTCAGCTCATGTTATTAAGGGACAATGTCTGAAGTAAAGTCATTCAATCACTCTGTAGGGTCTTTGATCAATAAACACAATGTTATGGATATGACAGACACTGGCAGTTGTAACACCAGAATTTCAGTTCCTGTTACAGCAATGTTGCAGCACTTTACAGTATTTATGACACCTCTTTACTGTCTTTTGTTATTTAGGTGCTGAAAACGTACATGGACTTAAATCAGTGCAAGAAGCAGAGATAGACTTTGCCTAGAGAACCCAGTGTGACTGCATAGTAGTTTCTCTTTGTAGTTCACACAGAGAAGTTCCTAAGACACCTTTTTCATCCTAGATTTTTATTTTAGTATTATCACATATGTGACACCTTATTTTACTTTGTGGAAATCTTTCTAAGCATTTATCGAGTTGCCATTCTGTTCTCCTTGTCTTGTACTGTCAAAGTTATTCTACAAATATCTCCAATAAGCATGTGCTGACTATGGAATGGCTCAGCAAGAAATGAATTGACTGGCTCTTAATGAAAGAGTAAACTTCAGCAAAGTGTAAAACAGACTCTTTAGTCCAGAAGATTCAAATAGAATTGTATAACATTTCCATGAATATGGTATTTATACTAATCACTGTATTTGCTCAGTTCCTGAACATACAAGTTAAAAGCAGTATAAAGAAAACTCCCCTTTACTTACTGTGATAGAAATAGCAATAACCAGTTACTGCAATCCAGTCTTTGCAATTTTGAAATCATAGGTGATTCAATTTTTTATTTTTCCATTTGATTTTTTAACAGGTTCCTAAAATTCACAGATAAAATTTGTCATCTCAGATGCTATTGGGTAGTTTGGAGAAGAAAATAAGGTGTTTTATTAAACAATGCCCAACATAAAAACATCATCACTGGGTAATCCTCTGAGTATATATGTTTAAAATTTCTATAAGTTTTGTGACATTCTCAGAATATGCTAGCAATATTTTGTAAAAGAGAAAATCTTACTAAGATGGCCTGGAGATATTTCTGGGGCTGATCCTACTTCCTTGAATACAAGCAGACCAAATATATACAACACAGGAAAAGACACTCGGGCAAAACTAATAAGTAAATTAAAAGTAAAACTAAAAAGAAAACAGAAAACATGACTTTAGTTTCTGAATTTTACATGTAATCTCATGGTTGGAAAAATTAAGGCACATCCCTTGTCTTTATCAGCCACCTCAGAAAACTGCCAATCTGACATCAGTGGTGGGGGATGAGAACAGATATGGAACTTGTACTTTTTAAAAGGCAGCTGGCAGCCCAACAAAGCTAACAGCTATCTTGGTGTATCTGCTCACTCTCTCTAGGTCTGCCTGGCCACAGTTTCTCTGAGGCTGATAATGGCACAGTGGTATTACACCAGAGCACAGCAGGGAATCTCATGTGTCTTAGCCACTGTCCAAATCAAATTCTGATCATTAAGAATAGTCATCCGCTCATTACTTTGTTCACTAGTTGATCCAAATTTTAAGAGAAATAATCTTAGGCAAAGAAGATCATTAGTTTCCATGTTTCTATATCTCCAGCTTACACACACGGTCTCAGTATTGCCACAATTCTTAAACACTCAGATGCTTTTCCTTTCTTTGATGGATTTAATTTTCCCATTTTTACCAGATTTTTACAAACGATTTTCTGTAAGAGAATGAACTGGATTTCTGTTACGTGGAGAAGCTCCTCTGAGCTGTGTGCTAGATGTCTTTCTTCCTCTTTGCTGTTCTTGACATGCAAGAGAGCTGAACTGGCTGTGACACAACTCCAAGATACTTGTGGCTGTGAAACTAAAGAGCAATTAGATACTTTCTTCTGAGAAGCAGGGCCTACACTACACCTCCCTCTCAGCTCTTACTTCTGAGTATCCTCTTTAGGGTGGCATAACAACCGAGATCCATTTTCCAAATCACCTATTACCATGAGACAGGGGGATTCCCATCCCTCTGAGTGGGATGGGAACTTCACTGGGTAGCATGATGCAGGAACATGTCCACTTTGATCATGCCTCTTTCCTCCAGCCTGCAAGCTTAATTCCAGACTGTTTTGTACGTTCTGACACATGACAGTAAAGACAAATTAGTGAAAGTAACTTGACTTGTTAGATACAGCAGGCAAGTCTTAATTTATTGCATTCTCTGCCAGTGCATTACCATTTTTAAACTCTTATTTTGTCATTCGCATTCCAAGTAATATGATACAGACTTGTAATAGCTGCCTAGAAACATGCAGTAATTATACACATCTGTAATAATGAACTTCACTGCATAAAAATCTTCCTTATCTAGGAAGAAACAGCTGAGACATTCAAAGACAGAAAGGCTATCATTTTTTCAGATGTAGTAACCATAGGACATCCAGACAATAACAGACAATGAAATGAGCTCAAAGGGACTAAGATTTACTGTGCATCATATGTTAAGTCAATCTGCCTTTCAATTGCTGGAATGACTTAGACCATTGATCTCTGACATCTAGATTAGTGTTGCACATCAACAAGTAGTCTGATCCAACTCAGCCAAGGTAGCATGTTTATAGGAGACAATACATAGTATGAGGGTTTATCTTTAGAGTAGTTAATCTAGTAACAACAGTGGTACGCTAATTTTTCCTTGGTCTTTCTGCCTCACTTCTCCTTCGGAACGCTTGGAGCCAAACTTGCACCAGTCAGCCCACATCCAATCCTAGAACAGTCCTTCAATACTGAATGACTTTCTTGCCTTTAGAACTGCTTAACTATTTATTTCCATTTGCTTTCTTCCATTTGTTTAAACATAGATGCATATCTCCTGGCTTTTAAGATAAGAAGAGAGATTCTGAACTTGATCTTGCTCTCAGAACCATCTCTGAAAATGCTGTGAATTTTGCAGATTTTCAGTACCACTGATTTCCTGCTGAGCTGCTTTTGTTCCGTGTTCCTAAGTATGGGTTTACACTCAATAATCTGAATGCTGGAAGAAATTATAAAGAGCAGTGGCAGTATTGTTACTGTACATAGGGCATTTTGTCTGGAAGACTGAGCATTGTGCATTGCTGTATGAGTATCTGGCCTTCAGGAAGACTTAGTGATTTGGAGATCGTAAGAAATGAGACAAATACTCCAAAAGCTGTTCAGGGTGTTTTGAAGATAATGGAAGTTCACAGAGAGCATCAGAGATATAGAGGAAAAGGGGAAGGCTGGAGGGGGGGAAGGGAAAGAATGAAGGAAGGAGGGCAGAGGGGATGAAGGAAGATAGGGGAAAAAAAGGAAGAAGAAACACTGTCATCCTTTCCAGAGCTTTGTCTTCCTTCTCTTCAAATAACTGAGAATTTTTTGATTGCCTTGAGACATAATTTGAGAAAAACATTTTGTACATTCTCTTGAAAGTAATTATGTTCTTCTACTTTAAAAAAAAACATAGAAATTAAAAAGCAAAGCAGATATCTCCCAGGTGCCAGTACTCAGGGTTTTCCTTCACAAAAACACCGCCTGTCTCTCATCTCTCTGTATCAGAAAGCAGCATGCAGACTGCAGAGCCATCAGTTCACACCGAGACTGATAACCACAGAGCTCTCTTTCCCCTCAAGATATCCCGTGTCCTCTGCTACATTGCACATGCCTCTAGAGCATGTCCCTATCGTGTTACTTCAGGTCCATCCTTCCTGTGCCACACACACTCATTTGCTGGCCCGAAGGGGCTGGTGCTAGGCCCAAGGAAGCAGCACAGTCCCCAAGGCACTGAAAGGTGGACACTGCAGTCAAAAAGGACCTATAAGGTGGTACACTTCACAGCATGCCACTGCCTCTTGCCCTGCCCATCTTCTTTCACATGGCATAACACATCGGGTACCTCTCCTGTGTAGGTCTCCTCTCAGGAGGAGGGAGCTGCAACTCACAGCTTCATTTTGGCAGTGAGATGTCCTTTGCTGGCTAATTTGAATAAATGAATGTACTCCTTTTTCTTCTATTCATATTTTTCTTATTATTAGAGACATTATATAGTAGACAGAGACTGGAGCTAGTGTACTGCTGGAGTCCTGCTGCAGCAGCCTTAGCCGCAAAATTTGGAATTTCTTCAGAGTCATCCAAGGAATTAGCACTCCAACCTGTCCCACTTCAGCTGTACTCTTGGTAACCAAATATTTCCATGTAAGGTCACTGTCATTTATTTATTTTTAATCTCTGAATAACGCAATACATACTTTTTTTTTTTTCTCTGTGTCACACTACTGCTCCCTGCTGCCCAAGTATGTTTCAGATCAATAGATCCATCTTAATGCCACCTCTGCAGGAGACAGATTATATACTGACTGTGGGTAACTGGCTTCTTAGAAGAAAAGAGGCTGCTTGCTGTCAATGAGATGCTTGTCTCTCCATGATTAATTACTGTGAAATGCCCACAGAGCTTTAAAATCATGATTAATTATGACAAAATGCACAGAGATCTTAAAGGCTAAATTCTACAACTAGCTGTATTTACCCAAGAGTTCCTCTACATCTTGCATCTGGGGACACTTCTGCAACACACAATCAGATGATAAAACTCCCACAGAACATATGGTTAATTATCAGGAAAAGGCTAAATAAAAATAGCTAATAGCAAATTCTGTGTCAATATTCACACATATTCAGTGGCTGGGGTGTTCATAGTCTATTCCTTTGACTGCTCCTTTGTTTTACCTAGAATATATGCATTTATTTGCAAGGTAAAACACCCTCTAAAAGAAGGCATTATATCGCTGGTGGTGTTCTTTCTTGATTTGGCATGCTCAAAGACACAAGTTCCCAGAAGGTTAACGTTCCTTCAGAAGAAAAAAATGATAGATCCCATCTGTAGGATGTATTTCTTTCCCATTTTATTTAGCATAGAAGCTGAGAAGATTAATAAGCTCCCATATTTTACACTAAGCATATTAGAAATGGTAATTTTAATGGGTTTGAAATCATCTTCTGAAATCACACATTAAAAGAATACCAGAAAGCAACCTGCTTCCTTTTCTGGGAATTTTCCCAATGATCTTTATCAGCCAGAGTCCAGGACAGACTGTATCTTGCGGCAGGGCAGGAAGGGCTGTCAGTCCACCTGGACTTCTGCCACCTTTGGTGTCTGTCAGATTCCTGACAATCACCTCCCCTCTAAGAAATGATCACCTACCAGCACACTTGGTTCAAGCACTGCTGGGTAGAAGCAATCTGTTTTTATGCTGGGAGAGATAAGATGGGGTAAAGAATAGAGCAGCAAGGGTATCTGTCACCTGCACAGACAAGTGACCAGTGAGCACCTCAGACTTGTTAGCTCCTTCAATTAGAGAAGCCTCATCAAAAACACAGGCTTTTAGAATGGGAAAAATGTTTTATGCTAATCATTTCAATCCTTCTTCACTTATCCATGTAGAGCCTCACTGCGTTATTCAGTATTTTTCAGTCTAATACACTGAATTGTCTTTATTTAAAAGTTTTTTTCCTGTAACTATTCTGGAAATTCTTACTGAATTTTATCTTTGGGCTTTCTGGAGAAGTATTCCTTTCACCATTTCTTTCTACTAACTGCAAATCATTTCATAGAATCACAGAATCACCAAGGTTGGAAAACACCTCCAAGATAATCCAGTCCAACTGTCCACCTATCACCAATATTTCCCCACTAAACCATTGTTCCTCAGTACAACGTCTAAACGTTCCTTGAACGTCTCCAGAATCGGTGGCTTCACCACCTCCCTGGGAAGCCCATTCCAGCACCTGACCCCTCTTTTGGAGAAGAAATTTTCCCTAATATCCAACCTGAATCTGCCCTGGCATAACTTGAGGCTATTCCCTCTAGTCTTATTGCTAGGTACATGGGAGAAGAGGCCGACCCCCACCTCACCACAACCCCCCTTCAGGTAACTGCAATAAAATCTCCTCTGAGCCTCCTCTTCTCCATACTGCACAATCCCAGTTCCCTCAGCCTCTCCCTGTAAGACTTGTGCTCCAGTCCTCTCACCAGCTTCGTTGCCCTTCTCTGGACACAATCCAGGGCTTCAGTGTCTTTCTTGCAGTGAGGGACCCCAAACTGAACACAGTACTCAAGGTGAAGCCTCACCAGGACTGAGTACAGACAAATAATCACCTCTCTGACATTTAACAGACATTTGAAATTTTGACCAGCAGGTTGCCATTGAAACCACAAAGAAAGAAATGTGCTCTGAGTTGTGGGATTTCTTGTCAAGATTCATCAACATAAATAAAATTAAGAATTGTGGTGACATTTAAATATACACACACTACATATAAGATTTGGGTGCAAAGAAACTGCACCCTTTGGTAACAGGTATCTAATGTATGGGGATTTCATTCTATGCAGAGTTTAGGTAGACACAGAATGTTTTTTCCTTTTGCAGACCTATAACAGAAAGATCAAATGATCAAACTTGTGAAAGCCGAAACAAGCTCTGTTACTCCCTGGTCTCCTCAAAGCCTTCCACTTCCTTCTGTTTTACAAATCTGGGTAAAGATAAGCCACTGTCAGAACACCATGTTAAATCACAGTCAAATCTGCATTCCTTTGGGGTTATTACTCTTTTAATAAAGCTGAAAAGAGGGGTTGATTCAAGTGTGAAAAAAACAATCAAAATTTGACCAAGAAACATCCCACTCCCTGCTGCTTAGACCATTTCACACATAAATGTTCTTCTTTCACGAACAGCTATTGAGAAGGTTCCAGTCTAAGCATGCAAATAACTCGAAGGGGACACTACAAACAATGTTAGAGGAGATGAACTTAATTCTACTGGGTCAAAAAACAGGTCTTCTCTCTCAAAAATGTCAAAAATGTACCCATGAGCAGACAACGCAGAGCTGAGCTGAGGATTGTGTTTTGAATTAATGAGGATGCTGAAACTTTTTAAGAATCAGGAAAACAACATAATCTATAAGAGCAAAGATGTGATACATTGACACATGAATTGGGTAGGAGTTGGATATCCTTCAAAGAGCTCCAGACTCTGCCAGCCTGGGAAACTCAGCCTGCATATCACAGTACCTAGAGAGCCGGCCTCGCTCCTGTACCTCCAGCACCAGCCAGTTGTGCATATTGCAAATGCCCCTTTAAAGTGCTCAGGCTGTGGGGGAAAAAAATAGAAATATTGGCACAATGAACTGTGGTTATGAGGAACAGCTTTTAAATGGGAGAGCACAGATGTTCTATGCACAATGGCTATAGTTTAAATTGAAAAGTGCATTGTTTGGCCATCATTTAAAATCACAGTATGCTAAAGGAGAGGTTTTAGGACATGCAGACTTGAGGCGCATATATATAAGGAACAGTTAAATTGTTATCTCTGACTGAGAGCAAAGAAAATCATAGAATTATAGAATCACCAAGATTGGAAAAGACCTCCAAGATCATCCAGTCCAACCATCCACCTATCACTAATATTTACAACCAAACCATGTCCTTCTGTACAACATCTAAACATTCCTTGAACTCCTCCAGAGTCGGTGACTCCACCACCTCCCTGGGCATGACCATTCCAGTACCTGACCACTCTCTCAGAGAAGTATTTCCTAATGTTCAACCTGAATCTCCCCTGGCATTACTTGAGGCTATTCCCTCTAGTCCTATTGCTAGGTACATGGGAGAAAAGGCCAACCCCCACCTCACCACAACCCCTCTTCAGGTAGTTATAGAGAGTGATAAAGTCTCCCCTGAGCCTCCACTTTTCCAGATTAAACAATTCCAGTTCTCTAAGCCTCTCCCCAAAAGACTTGTGCTCCAGACCTCTCACCAGCTTCATTGCCCCTCTCTGGACATGCTCCAGGGCCTCAGCGTCTTTCTTGCAGTGAGGGCCCCAAACTGAACACAGTATTCAAGGTGCAGCCTCATCAGGGCTGAGTGCAGAGGGATGATCACTTCCCTGCTCCTGCTGGCAACACTATTTCTGATACAAACTAGGATGCCATTGGCCTTCTTGGCCACCTGGGAACACTGCTGGCTCATGTTCAGCCGAGCATCGACTAAAACCCCCAGGTCTATTTCCTCTACACAGTCTTACAGCCACTCTGTTCCAAGCCTGTATGTGCATAGAAAGCAAATATAGAAAACTACACGTTTGTCTGGGGCAGGAGGAGAGAAAGGCAAGAAACATGCAGAGGAGCAGCCTTCCAGCAGCAACTGCAACAAGATACTTTTCCCACAGGGCTGGGACTATCACACTGGGAGGGAAGGCAGTGCCGCTGCCCCAGAGCCCACAGGCTTACAAGTAATCATGGCTTTAGAAGTAATGGCTAAGGCATGGCTTCTAGGTTACTAAGTATTAATTTAACCAATAGAACACTAGAAGTAACAACTTACATTTTTCCGAACAGTCAATAAATAACACCAGCCGGATGCCCACAGCTCTTCTCCCAGTGCCTGCCTTATCTTAGGTGCTTCAGCCCTTCCCTCCCCACTGGAGAAACCATGATACCCTCTAGACATGTATTTATAATGAGAGGCAACTGCCAGTCAGACTCATTGCTTAGAGTTGAAGACTTTGAAGTTCTCTATAACATGATGTTTCTGGGGATTTCACCTTCCAGCACAGCACTAACTCTGATTATACAGGCCAGTTATAGAGCAGCTAATTATGTCCAGAATTGCAAATAGCCCATATGCTCCCCAAATCTGTTTCACCAACACATTTCGCCCCTATCTATCCAACAGAAACAGGGGAATTCAGTTTAAAGAGCAATACAACCTTTTCATACACTTCACCACTACTAAACGAGAAAAAAAGAAAAAAAAACTGGGATGGAAAAAGGTGAAGAACCATGTAAAGGCAATAAGACAGCTACAGTGAAAAGAACTCCAGGGTTATTCTGATTGCTTAAATTTGTTAGGTTTATCCCATGGAAAATCATGGCCAGTCAGAGCCACTTTTTGCCCTTAAGACTGCAGGGAAGAGGAGGCTCGTGGGTAGAACCAAGAAGAGTTTTCACTGGTCAGGAAAAAATGCAGAAAAGAGTAAAAAATCCCACTTATCTCATATTTTTAAGAGAATGTAGGTCATATTTTCAGATTTCTTCTGCTCGTGTATCTCTCTTCTACTTTCTCCTTTTTGCTACCTTGTGCAGCTATCAATTCAGGAGCGAAAGAATCAAGATGCTCTTTAAAGGGGTCAATCCCACAGAAGATGTGGGGCATATTTGAAAATCCTTGGCTAAGGAAGAAAATTCCTGGCTTCCACTCAAGTGCATACTTTCACCACTAGAGATTAGGGAAATGGTAAATTTTCAGAGACCGAGATATCGACAAGCATGAAGAGAATGAATCTGCTAAACCTAGCAAAGAATATAATCACAGATTTTTGTCAGTTTGTAAACTTACTTCATAAAGTGGTGTGGAATTGTTTCATAACATGCATTAAATGAAGCAGAAAATGAAGCATAGGTTCTCTTGGCTGTTCTCAACAAAATGTTATCATCCGCCTATTACAGAATTTAACTTTTAACATTTTTTCTGTGACTATAATAGAAATCTGCTTCCATTCCTACTACTATTCATACAGATACATTTCTGGGAAAGCCATTTTCCTCACTGATTGGTAGTTAGGGGTTGAGAGTAAAGCATCATGATGAGATTCATTAGCTGAGAGTGACTGGGCAGTGCACTGATTAATGCCATTTTGGTCAGGAGTGTGCATACATCATTGTATGTATCCAGCTAAATTGTTCTTAGGGGCAAATAGTTGTGATACAGTAACTAACACCGTTCTGTTCTGTCCAAAATTATCTATGCCTAAATTGTCTGAGCAGCAGAAGCAGCAGGTACAGTGCTGGCTTTAACTTCTACTACTGAAGTCAGTGGGCCACAGTCCACAGTACATTAAACATTTCAGCTTTGTTACCTGCAGTCAGGTTGCCTAAGCTATATGGGCACACACCATTCTGCATTTCTGTTAACCACCCTCTATCATGCAGACTCTCATCAAGGCTTGGTATACTTTTTTTATGTTTACAAAGCCCCATAACCTGAATTAATACTAGTATTTACCACTGGCTGCATGAAGTAGTGTTGATATCCAATCTGTTCCCCTAACACTAAGTGCCTATAACTGCCCACCTCCTCTACCAATCTACACATAACTTGCATCATCTGAGCACCATAAATTGGTGTTTTTACAACCAACTCACTGCTCAGATCTGCCCACAAAATCAGAGGTAGAAGGGAATAAGGTAGGGAATAATAAAGATGGAAATAAGAGACAGAGTCAAAGGCAAGGGAGGAAGGACACTGCAGTGAAGCAGCCCCAGGGGGCTGAAGGAGAAGAGGGAATGTTTCAGTAAATTCCCATCACAGTACCCACATTCATTTAGAACTTGAATGGCTGACTTTTGTTTGTGGACATTTTTCTCCCAGCTAACCTCATAGCTGTAAGTGCAAAAATACAGAAAAAAATTCCCTCCCAAATGCATCCCTTGCTTCTCATCTCCCACTGTGTGCAGAAACTAAACGTACATTCATTTAAAAATGTTTCTTGAATGAGTTCTTTAACTTCCTCAGATATAGAAGCAAGGAGTTAATTACTGCTTAACTTCCAAGGCAGTGGTGTCCTTTGGTTTAAACATCAACTCTCAGAAATCCTGCTCAGGTAAAATCTCAATTTGTGAGACATGGAGCACCAGCTCTGATGCTTAATGCCCTCAGCTGCCATTGTCTTCTGGAGGGGCTTAGGATGAGGTCATTGAAAGCAATCAGCAAGAAGTCATGGCTGATTACTCTTTCAATTAGGACTTGGTCCCACAGGCAGTTCTGTGCTGCAAGTGCAGAAGCCAGGGGCTGGTGCTGAATACTCAGTGTTTGCTCAGTACGTGGTCAGGGAAATTCAGTAACAGAATCAGTGAAGGCAGAGAAAAAAGTGATGTGGCCAAATCTGTGCAGTCTCATTGCTCAGTCCTGCAGAAAACAGGGAGATGGGCAAGCCCAGCATGATCTGCTTGGAGTGAGGAACAATCACACCATCATGAGGGAGGAGTTCAGGTGTTGTCTTCACCAACAGAATGCACTCAGATGTGGCCATATTTGATATGATTGCAGAATAAAGTGAGACCAGAAGTGAGTGGCCAGTATTTGCCAATATTCAGCAGCGAGTTGGCCTGGTCTGTGTGCAAGGCCGCATTCCCACTATTCCAGAAGACTGTAGCCTGTGTTGGGTTGCAGCAACAAAGTCTTCCCAACAGCCCAGCAGCAGCTCAGCACTGTTGCCCCACTGCTGTCCCAGGCTCTGTCCCGGTTCCTCATGGGTTGGATTGAGAGGGCAAAGCAGACAGAAAAGCCATCATAGAAAATAATTTCTCTCTAGTGGTATTTTCATACCCATTTTGCTTTCATTTTCTGTGTCTATCTAGGCAGCAGGCTTCGGTGGGAACATCTGCTGAAACAGCAAATCCTCACTCAAGCTACAGACTAAGAACTTTTAGTAATTATTCAGTGCATAAGGAATAAATTAGAAGAAATCAGATAATTAACAAACAGAAAACAGAATCCAATTTTTCCTTAGTCATCAGCTCTCCATCACAGTTCTGACCTCAGAACGGTTGGTGTCTTTTCTACTTACATTAATTGGTTCTCCCACTGTTCCTAGGTGAGTTAAATTTGGGGGTTAACTATTAATAATTGCACTCCTTGGAGCTGCATTAGGAGACCTAGCTATAGTCAGGATATTTTCTAATTTTCCAGTGCATGCCTGTAATACATGTCAAAGGTGCAAGTTAATTTTCCACCTTAATAAACTGTTTTCCCAAAACTGAACGAAGCAACGTCATCAGTTAACCTCTTTCAGTGTCCCAAATAGCATTGATAGTACCTGTTATGGTATACGGTATATCTTATACCATTTTACGCAGATGAAAAGGGAGTACAGCATATCCACAATTCCAGCATCTCCTCTACCAGTCAAGGACTAACACTCTGATTACTATTTTTCTCAGCTGTATAGTTAAGTTCTTTTTTCCAAACATCACGTCTCATCTGCTTCGGGAGACAATGTTTGTCTCTCAGAGGTGCCCTCAGCGGAGCTCACCGTATGCCTTCAGACACCCGCTTTATCAGTTTTCTCCCGGCTCTCCTCTGCCTCCAACAGCTTCTCATGTGGATTTAATTTGCAAGATATAAGGAGAGGGGAAAGCTGTGACTACCATGCTGGTAGGAAAGCCTTGATCTCTGCAGAACTTCGATACCAAAGGACAAGCCCCAGAGAGCGTACCTGCATTCTTAATGTGCAACTTCAAACACCAGATATGGAAAGCCAAAAATAATACTTTTTTTTTTCCACTGAGATTTGTTGGTTTTTTTAATCAAGAAAAACTAATCTACCCAAATGACTATCTGTGTTATCAAGTACAGTGGCTAGTGGGTACCTTCATGTGGTCATTTCTATCCCCCGCTGACTCGTAACACACCCTGCTTGTCATACCCCATTTCCGTCCAGTGGGGATGACATCTCTGCTTCAGCTGCCTCAATGATCACATTGCAGAATCACCATCAGGTTCCCTCACTCACACTCTCTTTAGTCAACTGGAAATTGAATGGAAAATGAAACAGTGTCACCCAGAGTGATGGAGAATATCAGCTTGAAAATATTTACAATTCTGGTGGCTACCATTGGCATCTAGAAGACCCTAAGCCAATGTCCAGATTTTCCCTGGAAAAGAAACTGGAGAAAGAACCACCAATTTTCAGACAGTTGCCATTCAGTAACCAGCTCTGGAAGACATTTCAGACTGCAAATCCCTCTGAGATGCAAAAGTTCCCCAACCACTTTACTCAATGCTTCTTACTGACAAACTGAGAAGAATTTCACCTCCACATGCTCACTTCTCTGAATCCCATTTTTAGGTATGTGGCCACATCATGTGTGCTGGCAAGGTGCACTTCCTCCTCATTCAGGGAAGGGCAGGTGTCCCAGTAGGTGTCAGCTCATCTACAAACCAGAAATGCCCTGCTCACCCTGGGGAGCTCCCGCTGCAGCATGGCTCACAGCCCCAGAGTTCCGGCACCCAGGAGCTGCCATTCAGCTCTCACTTTGTCTCTGTGGGTCTGAGCAGCTTGGACTTACTGGAGCTGTAGTAGCCCACATTTCTCTGTGTGCTAATGCAAAATCATGTTGAGCTATCCATTCCACTTTGGCTCTGTGCAGAGCTGTCAAGAGTCCCTATATGCAAATTGATCCTGTTTATCAATGATAGATTGTGTCTAATGCAGCACCTAAATTACACTGAGTTTGAGATACCATCTGGTTTCATCTTTCATTACATTACGGGATCACCGTGTTACACTTGATCTGAAAATTGACACAGGAATATAACAGAGTCATGGCTGCAGTTCACAGTGGCACAAAGCTGTGCTGTCTCACATGGCAGAGTCAGGTCTTAGACATAAACTTCTCTTTTATCCTCAGGTGAGGAAAATAGCATGTACCAAGAAGGCAACTGGCAGTATCTAGCATGCTGCATCAGGTTTACCTGGAAGCAGTGTCAGATGATCATTCTGTAGAGGGGAAATTTCATTCAAATTTTTATTGTGTAACAGAAATGGGTTGCAAAATGGTGGCTTATGCAAGAAGGAGATACCAGTAAGGACAGAGAGGAATGGCCCACAAGTATTACGTTAGTCTTGGTTTGATAGGACCTTAAGACAGAGAAAAAAAAAGTGCTTCAGTTATCTTTTAGCGAGCTCCAAGATTTCCTGTGTCTTCAAAGGAATAATGATGGGCTAATGCATTTATTCCATTGGTGATGCAAAGAGCCAAAAGGAAATTGACACTTTCTCCCTGTCACCTACATTTCATTTGGTCAGCCAAAACTCTTTCTTGAGCTGTTCTTGCATACCATCTTTCTAACTGATTAAACCACAGTGTAATGATTCATCATTGTCTGTCCATTCCCACTTTACTGTCTAATTAAAATGATTTTTATGCACAATGATAATTGCTTTCTTCTATTATTACTCTAAAATGTTAACATAATCTAGCTCACCAGTCTCTGTGTCTACCACTAGAGACAATAAATAAATTAAACACAAAAAAAAAATGTTTAAATAACATTAGAATTGAATCATAAAACTACAACAGCATGGATATTCCAGATAAGACTACATAGTCTTGCCAAAAACATTTGCTGTACATATGGCTGGTCGTTTCTCAGAGTCCCAGAAAAGGGAGAGCTGTGCACCGTGTACTTCATTAGCAACACATTAGTGGCCTTACAGAGTCAAGTGAAATGGAAAATCATTTTACAGTGGTCATTATTTTTATAAGTCAGTACTTTCTGACAGGTCTTATCCTGCAGCATCTGAAATACGTGGAACAGAAGACGCTGACAAATACTGACTTTCTAGTGGAAACCTCTTAACTACCTCATTACTATATGCATTTTTAAAAAGCACTTCCTCTTGTGGGCTCTTTGTCTAGCAATCCTTTGGTAAAGGCAATAGCACCAAATGCTATCCTCTGAAGACAGAAATAGTGCTCAAAAATAGAATCCCTGCAAATGAGCTAAATCTGTATAGAGCAATCCAGTCAATATCGGTTTTGGATGTTTTGATGTTAAATACCCAGGTTATATATATTTTCTTCCTTACTAGGTGCTCAACTCCCACTGCCATCACTGCATATTCAGCCTGTCACTGTTTCCCAGTTTTCAGCTCTTTTCCGTCATCCATATTGCTTGTTCTGGTCCTTCACCCACTCCATACACACACATGTATGACTGTACACGCACATATGGGCAAAAGCAATGCCAGTTTGATTATAACTGACATTTGGGGTTGATCATATGCTTGGAAAGCTGTAGTGCACAGATCATCAACCCTAGCTCAACAGCAAACTTCAGATTTATCCGTATGTTTTCTGTCTTTTCCTAACCTGAAATTTCACACTGTGCTTTTAGAGATAATTGTATTAGCTGCATGATTTCAGCTGGCCTTTTTAGTGAAGCCTGAAGAAATAAATGTGGCAACAAACACATTGGCCTTTCCAGAGACATCTGCTGATAACTTTCCATCCCTGCTACAAAACCTTATAGTAGCTAATTTTATCACCTAGAAGCCTCACCACCTTCTACCACTGATCAATCTTCTCGGGGTTTGTAAATTTCTTTGACATCAGAGAACTTCAGACTGCTTTACTTCATACCCAAGCTGATCCCACAAACAGAAATCTTATTTTGTGGGGAGAATATTGAACTTAGAAGCTGAGATATCAGACTGAAAGGTGAAAACTTTTAGGTCTAGAAGAATTTCTTGAGATTGTTCTTCTAGATTTTTGTGGTTGACTTTCAGCACTCTATAGTTAGATTCATACCAACCATAAGGAACTTGTTTTTAAATGTTAAAAGCAGTGAAAAGTAAGGGAAGATTTGTGGGAGATATGAAGAGTAACTTGCAAACATTGACTGACAGACACTTTGGAGCACAGCATGGGGAATGGCCACGTTGTTTTCGTCCCTTTCCACCCCATTCTACTGGAGATGGACCTGCTGTTGAAATGGCTCTCACAGAGCGCTGCTCGCTTCTATCACATGTGCAGTATGCTTAACTTCAAAAATAATTGTGACCTCTGAGTGATCCAGGTGTCTTGTCCTCATCTCTTGATTCCTTGTCCCTGTACTGTCACAGCCACTTGTGGGCTCGGCTGACTCTAGATTGTTCGGGAGGCTTGCCAAAATAATTTTCAAATGGTCCCTAACCAGCATCAAGCCACTAGCAGAGATGTAGGAGCATAAATTGTAATCGGCCTTTCACAAGACAGGAGACTTTTTTTTCTAAGTAGGGCAATACCTAGTTTACATCAGGAGACGGTAGCAGGAAGAGCTCTCAAGGGGAAGCTATACCATATGTCTATTTCGTCCCAGCATAACCAGCTAAAAAATTGTAATGCTCAGAAAAAAAGAAAAGAAAGAAAGAAGTATTCCCTTCAGCACTTCCTGACCTTTTTCTTCTCACATGAATGAATGTAAATGTGTATTTGCGGGGGACTCAATCTTTTTTCCTGCTGCTGGGACCATCCAGATTGGCCAGGTCTGGACATACCACTTAAACAAGCTGCTCCATGAATTAAGCCTGTGCTGCTTCAAGAACGCATTATCTGTAGGAATCTTTTATTTGTATAAAATCACAGAATCTTTTGAGTTAGAAGGTACCTTTAAAGGTCACTTAGTCCAACTTTTCTGCAATTAATAGGAAAGTATAGATCATGGCTTGATATTGCTGATGTCTCATATTAACTACTTTAAGCTCTCTTTTACAGCTAGGGAACTGATGTGTCTGTTGTAAAAAGTCTTCTCAGATATGACACAGGAAAAATAAAAAAGTAATACAGGACAAATCTGAGACAAAACAATTGTTTTGAGAATTCAGATTCAAGGATTCAATTTTCAAATTCCCAGCCCAAGACATCTAGTAGTAGTGATTGAATGCAAAGAAGAAATTCTTCCCTGACTTCATCAGTAAATGGATAGGTAGTTAATGCCTTTTTCTCTCACAAAAAAATATAGTTGGAAGTCTTCTGCCTTCACAATGACACATGAAGTTGCTGTTCCTTTTCAGAAAAGTGCTTCATTTTCAAAGTAGAACTTGTTACCTGGGAGAGAGTTATCACATAATTACATCTCTATAATATTTATCATGAGGCAGAAGCTTATATGTCTTTCTATCTGTCTATCAAATCTTTATCAAGTGAATTGAATTAGATTCTTTGGACTGCAACCCAAACCATAATTCCATTCACTTCTCCCTCGTTTACTTGGATACTTGTATCAGTCAACCTTGAAAACTGCCATTAAGGCAGTTTAATCACATTAATCACATCAGGCATTAAAACTAATGTTGAAATGGGAGGTTACATTTAGGTACTTTTCTTCTAAAATTTGAAAATTCAATGCTTCCTGTTTAACCTTCTTTATTATATAGTGCAGATTATTCTTATCAGCCATTAAGAGTAGAAGAGTGGACAATCTCTTTAATGGGAGATATACGCACTTGTATCTGGGATAGGTGGTTATATTTCTTCCTGAATAATATTTCTCAAATCTAATACAAAGCACTCTGCCATGATGCCAGAGGAGCTGATGTGGTTTGTACAAACAAATGCTGATCTGCCTGCAGAAAAGAAAATTCAGCTGTACTACTCCTCAGGCATCCATGGAATTCCTTTCAGCTTTAATCTGTAAAATACCACTACATGGAAGATAGAGCAGCAGCTTTCTGTATTATTCCAATACTGTCTCTAAGACTTCAGTATCAAAAGAAGGATCATAAATATGCACAAAAGTAAATTTGTAGAAGAGTTTAATTTAATACCGTTGTGTTGTTTCTTTTGATTTCTACAGGAGCTGATGGAAGAAAGCAGAAGAAAAGCAATCAGTTTAATTTGATTTTTGCCTTTTTTTAAATTATTTTTTTTTTATTCCCTTCTCTAAAAATACCAATTTTCTCACAGATTTGACTGATTTAGACAGAATGCTCGAAGCCAGGCCTTCTGAGCTTCCTAAGCTTTCTGCTATTGTCTTTAATCAATATGGAGACATTGGT
The DNA here is from genome assembly GCF_002078875.1 of Numida meleagris. Taxonomy (NCBI): domain Eukaryota; kingdom Metazoa; phylum Chordata; class Aves; order Galliformes; family Numididae; genus Numida; species Numida meleagris. The sequence continues at coordinate 79,852,363 of NC_034411.1, read as the reverse complement.
CTGCATGGAGTGCAGAGCCACCTACAGAGAATAGTGTCACTGTATGGGTGTTTTGGATTGTATTGGATTGGACTAAAGTATAGTCTTCAAAAACAGATTAACACATTTTACATTTTCCAAGCATTCTTTTGTCAAAACAACAAGATTTTTTTTAACTGAGTTTTTCAAACAAATGAATTTGTCAGCAGGCACCTTTTGCAGGAGTTGACACCAGTGAAAGCCTCAAAAAGCTATCAAATCAGAACAGCATGTCTGACACTCATTTTGTACTCTCCTTGTATTGAAGATGTCATTGCATAGGGCTCAACATGACAGAGAAAGGTCTTGGAGGGGTGGTTTGGTTTTTCATTTTTGTTCTGTTATTCCGCATTGCACAAATAACATGTAAGTTATCTTCTGTAACAGTAGCAATTAACAGCACCAGCTGAATACGAATGAGCTAGCTGGCAAAGACTAAATTAATTTGTTTTGGTCATGGGCATAACTATTTTAATTTAGTTTGTCAAAAACATTTGCATTATTCCCTTGCAGAGTGAGAGAAAGAGCACTGCTGGGCACCACCCCCCCCTGCAGGATTAGGTGGAAGTTCTGATTTCCCTTGCAGCAAGAGAGAGCAATCCACACAAGCCTACAACCAGCTGTCCCCTGGCCCACCTGTGTTCTGGGTGCTGTTAGATAGCCTTTGGGTGTATGCATCCGAGAGCAGAACCAGCAGCAGAAAAGCTTTCAGAAAAGACATCCAAGTAATGAGAAAAGGAAACGTGCCCTGAAAGCTCTTCAATAAAGTGTTGCCTCTAGTTTAAATTAGAGAACAAATAAGTGATTTCATTTTTCTTTCTTCCCTGTTCAGAAGAGACTTTGTGAATGTGCTCTCTCAACTAGGAGAGCCAAGCCTTGACTCCTTCCAGCAGGAGCTGCCCACAAGCCCCGGGAACTGGCTCTCCACAGCAGTTGCAGGCACTGCCAGCGTAACCGGACTTACTTAAATACCACAAATGTCCCTAGCAGTGCAATGCAAAACAGTGCACTTTACAGCCAGTCAAGCAAATAAGGATTTAGATTAGCAATTGTGAGTACTTCTGCTGGAAGTGCTTATATAGGTCTCATAAGAAACAAAGAAAATCCCATTCAGTTCACTGGCCAGTCATGATTAACCTGTCCCCAGCAGCAAACTCACATCTAGGCTTCCCAGGTCTAGGCATAGATCCCAGACAAATAAACAGGACTAAGCCTGCCGACTATGGATGAACTGTTTTAAATAACAAATCAAGACAAAGAAGTTCAGATGTGTTCAAAATTACATTCCATGGGCCTAAAGGAAGGAAATGTGTTGCATATGTTATTTTTCTGAAGATAAGCCATTCTATTCCAGCTGTAATATTAATCATGTTTCACTTGAGCAGTTTTGCACCTCAATAAAATGCTACATTGTTTGGGAATTCAGGTAATTCATAAGAAAGTGTGAATGTGAGGCATGTAAATCTCCACTTCAGAACTAGGTCTTATCGTTTCAAATGGCAGGATTAAATTTATAATTACAAGTTGCAATCATTGTGCTGAAGCGAATGTTGAGCTGAATGTCTACCTGCCCTGTGATATTGCAGGAAGGATTTCTTAGCCTGGAGCTGCAGTGATTGATCTGTCATTTAAATGCCAGAGAAAGCTTTTAGGACTGGAGAGAGACAACCAATAATGGAAGTTGGTGTTTTATTGAAACGTGGCTGATCAGCAAAGTTAATTCAGAATTATTCACCCATTTGCAATTTCAGTTATGTCTCAGCTCAAACAATTTCTTTTCTGTGGCACTGCAGACTCAAAAAAAAAAAAAAAACAGACAACAGAAGGGAAAAAGATCTTGTCCCTTCCCTTAAAATACTTCTAGTGAATTCTTGAGATTTTTTTTCTATTTGAGGTTTGCTTAATGCATTAATGCAAATATGCAACAGTAAGATCAGAAATGATGTCCTGATGCAGAGGTAGATCACACAGGAAGACTAGATCAAGGGTGATCTCACCCTGTTGAGTCTCAATTGCCAAAAGTACAAAGCTACCCTAGCTCCCTTCCACTGCAGAGGGAGCAGATATTAGACCTAAATAAGCAGCCTTCCATCCTCTGTTCTGCTTTGTAGGCTTCAGCACCACCAGGTTTTTAAACACAGTGAGGTCAAACCAGAATTATCTTTATCTTTTTCCTCTTCACTCTTTTACTGAGGAGCTGTTTTTTCCTCCTGAAGAGAGTCATATTGTGGAGAAAATATCAGGTGTAATAATGCATTGAGCCCCTAGGCCCATTAATTCTATCTGAATGGCCCTAACTTCTGTGGCCCTGCTAATCTAAAGCAATAGCTCGCAAAGGAGAACATGTGGGTTATAACCTTAGAAATAGGAGTATGGTGGGAATGTTCACAGCATTTCTTGCAGAAGATGCAAGGAACAGACCAACACAGCAGCTCACCTCAAGTCAAGCCTTACTATGCAGCAAAACTTCAAATTGGAAGCTGTGGATACAGTAGATTGGCTGTGACGATGGTCTCGGAGACCATGGTGAAGGCTGCTTAGGACATGGGAGCGCCAACGTGTAGTGACGGTGGTGGAAGCAGTCTACATGGGAGGAGTAAAAAGTATGGAGGTGGAAAACAATGAGATTAAAGAGTACAGTGAGTGGGAGCATGGGGATCTTAGGGTATCTCCATGGGCAGAGGGAGGATGGGAGGAAGATGCTTTACTGTAGATTGCCTTGCATTCATTTTCATTTTGAAACTCAACACTCTCTTTGATTAAATTACAGCTGCATCAGTAAAATATAAACGCTGCTTTCAGTAAAAAGTGAGCAGCATTGCTGGTCTCTGTGATGTTCTTCACGCTCACTGTAGAGAATGTTTCCAAACAAGTAGGATCTTTGGAGCAAGAAGCTGTTTGTTTCAAAAGAGAAGCTGTTTGTTTATGCCCGCAGCATTGGCTGCTTTTGCAAAGCAAGGAAATAAACACCTGATTAATTATGCTTGTTGCCTATCCCCTGGAAAAGGAAAGGGGAAGAGGAGAAATTGTGCTTACTTTGAGTGATCACTTTCTGTGTTAGCTCAGTAAGAGGGATTTGTTTGTCCTTAGACAGATCAGTCTTCAGCTCACACTGTGAGTGAAGCAACTATCTTGGTAGCTGTTACTCTCTGCCCTGTAGCCATGTGGCCAGAGCAGGGGTACTGCATTAGACTTCGGGTCTAAGGTTACAGAATCACAGAATCACAACATCACAGAATCATAGTTGGAAAGGACCTCTGGGGATCATCCTGTCCAACCCCCTGTTAAAGCAAGTTCCCTTCACTAGGTCCCATCCAGGTGGGTTTTGAATGTTTCCGGAGAAGGAGACTCCATAGCGCCCCTGGGCAGCCTGTTCCAGTGCTCCATCACCCTCAAAGTAGATTCTCCTCATGTTTGTATGGAATTTCCTCTGTCTGTGCCCATTGTCCCTTGTTCTATTGCTAGGCACTGTTGAAAAGAGCCTGGACACCACTAAAAAGAGCTTCAGTCCTCCAAGGCAAAGGATGAGGAAAGAATATTTGGTTTAAAACCTGCTTGCAAAAAACTTCTCTCACAAGTGGTAAAATTTTTGCCAAAAGCTGCATCCAAAGTTAACCATGTAAGGGACATACCACTGATGAGAACAGAAGCATTTAAAATCAAAAAAGCTTGTTTATAGTGTGGTCCAGTACCAGTTAACCTGTACTCACCACCAAGAAACTCGTGACAGGGGATTCGACTGGAATCCCAAATTAAATCTGACCATAATTTGTAATTTAATGTCAAAACCAACCATCAATACAGCTACCAAAAGGCAGAAGCAGAATAAGTCAGTTACAAATTTAACAAATAACACTAGGACTAGTTATAATGACAGACTGGATACCTTCAACAGCAATTTTTCAGCTCCCTTTCTCTCTGGTCTTTTGTCCTAAAGAAAGTGACTGAACTTTATCCAAAGTATTTGTTTAATCAGTCTCAAAGTAAATTAATATTCCAATTATTTTAGGTGATTATACATTTTTCCATAATGATCTCAGCGGAAAAAAATTTGCTGTTATATTTTCAGAAAAGTGATACAAACTGGTTCGTTGAACGATCAGAGACAAACTGGTGTCCTGTGTGTTGACCAGGCACATTTAAATTAATTCTTTCCTGTGTAGCGTCCCTCCACAATTCTTACTAAATACTTATCAAGGCTGGGACTGAAGAAATCAAATGGAAGAAATAGTTTACCACTCTAATTTAGTTTAATTTAGTTAAAGCCTTGCAAAAGAGGAAAGTAATATTGCATTTAATAAAAACATTTGGATGTTTATTGACAGCCCATGCAGTCTGCTTTAATGTACATTCGGACATTAAACAGAACAGGCTCTGCTGCAAAATAATGGTCATGCTTCCAATTCAGGGAGCCATGGTAATGAGCAGTGATTTGGTTATATTTCTTCAGTGCCCTCTACTGGAAAAAAATAATAATCTTGCATCACCTCTTTCCCACAGGCAGCTACTGATTCTCCACTGACTTTGTATACGATGTGCAATCATTTTTATTTAATGATTGAAAGAAAATTTAAGGAGTGTGCTTTTCCCATTAGTAAAATAAATGGCCTTAGTGATCTGTAGGATTGTCTAGACTAGGAGCTTTTATTTATTTATTTATTTTTAAGTGCAAATAATCACAGAATCACACGCTATCCCAAGTTGGAAGGGACCCACTGAGATCACTGAGTCCAACTCCTGGCTCCACACAGCGCTACCCAAACCCCATGTCTGAGAGCATTTTCCAAATGCTCCTTGAACTCCAGCAGCTTGGGGCTGCACAATGTTTCACTCTACAGAGGAGAGTCATTAAATGACTGAGTCTGTGGTCACTTTCTTTTAATCGTTATACCAAATAGTTAAAACTGGAGTTAATAATATTGAAGAGAAGGGCAAGAAGTTAATAACAGATCATTAAACTTTTTCTCTTGAGAAGAAGTTTTGCAGTTTAAAGAAAAAAGATGGAAGGCTTGGGGCTTGTGGGTAAAACCAACTTCTTCACCAGCCTCAAAGCACAAAAAGGAAAAGAGGAGATTTAGAATCAGCTGTCCACCTTTTGTCTAAACTTAATTTTTGAAGACCGCATTACTACAGAGCACAACATGTACTTTTTATCTACTTAGCTCTGCTAGGGCTTAGATGATCCCATCATTTCTGCATCCTCTAAATACAGTCTTTGGAGCCAGCAAAAGGTCGTAGTGAAGGGAAGACCTGCATCCAGCTTTTGGCCTCATCTTCCTGGCAGTCCGTCCTGGCAGAGCTTCATTTCTTTCATCCAAGACTCTGTTTAGCTCCTACTTCAGATTTTAGGTGCTACGGTTGATTCCCTGGCAAGTTGCCTGTCTGTAGTATCACTATTGCTAGGTACAAAGCAATGCAGTACCATGGCAACAGTCAAATTGTAAATTATTAAAGAAAATGAATAACTAGATTGGACACACACAGAAAAACAACCAAACAAGAAAACAAACATAAATGCTATTTGGCACTAGTGGAACTAATATAATTACTTTCATAATAATTTCAGAGACACTGGAGCTCACTTCTGTCTTGTTTGTTTGGGAAAATAATCTATTATTACTAACAAAACAGTCTAGAAACATTTTGAGATACATTTTATATTGAATAACAGCATTTAACAACTATGTGGGGATGGAAAATGATTAAAAAATAAGCCTGGCTGTCAAAAACCTGGAGGTACTAATGACCTGTGAAGGTATGATGTGCTGGTTCACTCAGTGGATAAAGCTGGAAACAACTGTACAAACCACTAATGGAAACCAACAGAAAGAGTGTTGCTGCCTTAACACCCTGAAAAACAAAAATGTAAAATAGTAGTGATGAAAATTTATATTTCTTCTTTGAATTCTGCCAGCTTTCTGACTTCCCAAATATTCATGAAGCAAGCCAAAAAAAGAAAGAAAGAAAGAAAGAAAGAAAGAAAGAAAGAAAGAAAGAAAGAAAGAAAGAAAGAAAGAAAGAAAGAGAGAGAGAGAAAGAGAGAGAGAGAAAGAGAGAGAGAGAGAAAGAAAGAAAGAAGGAAAGAAGGAAAGAAAGGAAGGAAGGAAAGGAAGGAAAGGAAGGAAAGGAAGGGAGGAAGGGAGGAAGGGAGGAAGGAAGGAAAAACTGAAAATTGAATAAAAGTCAATTCAGTAAAGGAAGGATGTACAGAGGATGGAGCCAGGCTCTTCTCAGTGATGCCCAATGCTATGACAAGAATACAAAGGGGAGGAGGTTCCTCTGAACATCTGGAAACACTTCTGTGTTGCGCAGATGACATAGCACTGGCACAGGCTGCCTGGAGATGCTGTGGAGTCTCCTCCTTGGAGATCTCCAAAAGCCACCTGGACGTGGGCTTGGCCACCCTGCTCTGGTGTCCCTGCTTGGGGAGGGGTTGGATGAAGAGGACCCAGAGGTCTCTTACAATCTAAACCGTTCTGTGAGTCTGCAAACTCTTTCCTTTTTTCTATGGTCTTCTTAGGTGTCACAGACAACAATGGTCACCATTGAATGAATCCAAATGATGATTTACCCATAGTCATAGTAACCTGTATTTCTCCCTAGGTCCATCATCCAAGTCCATTGCAAATGGTGACAAATATGATAACTGTGACAATCTGAGGACCAATGCTTGAAAATAATGGAAGTAACCAGAATTAAGAGAGGGAGTCTGTGGCATGGTGCGTTATTTTTGGGTATTTGGTGGGGACATCAACACATTACTCAGAATCAGCAGGTTGCAGCTAAACATCAGCTTCTCCTCCGCTGGGAAAGAGCTAGTGAAAACTGCAGAGAAGAGAGGGAGAGGAGAGGAGAGGAGAGGAGAGGAGAGGAGAG